>NC_090764.1:42691747-42774247 GCF_036898095.1 Palaemon carinicauda
TGGATACATATTTTTGCATTTTGATTCAGGGAAATATATTCACTTTGTCTGCAGAACAAAGGTTTATCTATTAGTTCTAGTGCCTATGTTTCAGGTTCAGGACAGCCACACACGTATTCACCAGAATGATGGTCCATCTCAAAATAGTGAAGGATAATGGGACAGATAGTTCTTCTGTACCTGGACGTATGACTAATTCTGAGCAATTCATTGAAGAGGAATCAAGTTCAAGAAGTATGATTACTCAGGTTGTTGACTCAGTTGGATATCATGGTCAATTGAAAGAAGTCCCTCCTGGCTTTGACTCAGAAGATTCTATATTAAAAAATGATGATAGCAACCGCTCCTTTTCAGGATTTTCCATTAGAGAAGAGGATTTAGTCCTTTCTTGTTTTGCTTCAAAACAGCAAAGCTAATGCTGGTTCAGATGTCCAGGAGTGTTTTAGAAAAGATGGGCTCCTTAGAGAAATTTGTCCCACTGGGCGGCCTGAAAATGACGGTTTATTAATATCATCTCATTGGAACAACACGATTTATTAGACGTTATCACTGATGAAAAGCAATTTATACTTCTGAATTGATGAAATAGTCGTTGACGATTATCTCGGTAAATCTCTTGGAGTTAAAAATTCCAGAACTATCTCTGTTTACAGATGCTTCATAGGAAGGGAGGGAAGGAACATTTACATCTCTCTGGGAAATGGACCCCACAGGAGGAAAAACTACACATTAATTGCAAAGAGTTACTAGCGATATTAAAAAACCTTCAAGATCAGGAACCCCTAGTGATAGGAAAAACATTATCAATCGCTTTCGGTCAATGTGACAGCACTAGCCTACATCAGGAACAAAGAACTATGGAAAGAATAATGATGGGAATAACAATGAGACAGAAAAACAGCAACATGGATATGAGAGCAAAGAACAAACTTAAGTAGAGAATATTCTAACATATATGAAAAAGAAATGGACATGGGCAGGACATATAATGAGAATGACAGACAATAGATGGACATTAAGCAATGTAACATAAAGGTAAGTAACAAATAATAAATTATATAATCAAAATTCTGTTTTTACACTTGGTTGATAGATGTGCAAGCAAGAAACATATATTCTACTTAATATAGATATATTTTGTAATTTTCTATAAATGTAAAACGAGGGTACATACCTCTTTTTAACCACTTCAATGGCCAGAGAGATCGCAAGAGTGCCAAGTAGAAAATACACTATAACGCAGTTACTGTACTACCAATAGTTACAAAATAGAACTTGCTCATGCAAAAGCTCAGAAGCATTCAATTCTATAAGATTATTTCAAACTTTCATTATAAAAAAAATAATGATAATTCTTGGCATTTATACTGAATGCAAATGAAAGAAAAGATAATGATAATGCTTTTGGATTTAATTGTCTGTGTATATGGAGAAAAAAAGATAAAAAGGGCAAGTAATGTGGCGATACAAGAAAGTGGAAAAAAAATTAAAGTTGGAGAACAGATAGAGATTGAGGTGCTTCGAATACAAAAGAGAATGATGGATCATATGAAATGTGGTGGATATATGGAGGAGAAAATTGCTGGACACGTGGAGTGGAAGCGGCATTTGATCCATAATGTGAGTTGGAGGGATGGAGAATGGAGGTGAGGGTACAAAGTTTGTAAAGGGATTAAGTCTGATTAAGCTTATCAATCTTGAAAGAGAAGAATAAATTCTACCCTACAAAGCCTCCAAATGATATCACAAATTTATTCAGAAGGGGTCATACATAGTATCACCTAATATTCAAAGAGGTTAAACTATCTAAACCTGATGTAGTTCCGTCTAACGTAAGGACCTGTCCTGAGGAGATCCCATATTTTTCTATAGTAATAAAGCAATCAAACATAAGCTCACTACATGAGAAAATGACAAATTCGGAGATAATTTGTATTTTTCCTAACTATACAAACCTTAGCTATTTATATTGGGTTTACCTTTCGGCGTAGCTGAAATGACGAGCCAATAGTTTTTAACGAGGGTTAACTACCCCCGCGCTAGTTAGCGGGGGTAGGGGAAGGGATAGCTTGCTACCCCTCCCCCCCACACACTGGTGATTTGCTTCACTTCACTTAGAGGTAGGACTTGACTTGGGGGCCAGGGCTGGCGGGCAAATATGTGTAAATAGCTAAGGTTTGTATGGTTAGGAAAAATACAAATTATCTTCGAATTTGTCATTTGTTCCATAACCGAAATACAAACCACGCTATTTACATTGGGTGACTTACCCCTTAGGAAGGGTGGAAAGTCCTCAGCCTTACTGACTTCGGCTTTGCCCGGGGACTCCGCCCCTCAGTGAGTAGCACTTGAGAGAAGGAGCCCCTGCACCTCACAAGTTCCTTGCTTCGCTAGGAACGAGTGGCCAACATAAGTTGTGTGTGGAGGAAAGTGTGACTCGTCCTATGAAGTTGACCTTGAGACCTTTAGATAGGAATCTAGGATAGGACGTTCCCAATACCACCTCGTCAGGGTATGGGAGACGCGACAGTATTAAGCTTAATACTAGGAGCACAAGGAAGCATGGGTTACCTGCAGAGGTCGAGGTCCGCTATGCGAAGACCAGGATGCTGCTTCCCCAAGAGAGGGGAGAATGAAGAAAGAAGTAAGGGTCAGACATACTCTTTCATTCACGCAGACTAAAACCGGGTAACAACGCCCTCAACCTACTGCTACTTGTCCATAAAGGAGCCTGAGGTTAGACCAGCTGTTGTGCAGCCACCACAGGGCCGATAGAAAACGTATCGAGGCTCCTGTGGGTCACATCCTGCAGGTAGTGGGCTGTAAAGGTCGTCTGACGCTTCCAGACCCCAGCTTGAAGCACCTGCGTCACAGAGAAGTTTCTCTTGAAGGCCAGGGACGTAGCAACACCCCTGACATCGTGTGCCCTAGGGCGGCGTGACGGAGGAGGGCCTGGATTCAAGGCGTGGTGGATAACCCTTCGAATCCAAGCTGAGATGGTGTTCCTGGTGACCCTCCTCTTCGTCCTGCCTGTGCTTACAAACAATGCTCGCACTTGAGGACGGACTGCAGCTGTTCTCTTCAAGTAGTACCCCAGACACCTTACTGGACATAGTAGCAGCTGGTCTGGGTCGCTTGTTACAGAACGGAGACTCGCAATCCTGAAAGAGTTGAACCGAGGATCCGGCACCCCAGGATTCTGAGTCTTGGCAACAAACTCAGGGACGAACCTGAACGTTACCTTCCCCCATCCCCTTGAACGGGCGATGTCGTACGAGAGACCATGAAGTTCACTAACCCGCTTGGCCGAAACCAAAGCGAGCAGGAAAGCCGTCTTCCAAGACAGGTGGCGATCGGAGGCCTGGCGTAATGGTTCGAAGGGAGGTCTCTTAAGAGCCCTGAGGACCCGAACCACGTTCCAAGGAGGAGGTCTCACTTCCGACTGGGGGCAGGTAAGCTCATAGCTACGTAAGAGTAGAGAGAGTTCTAGCGAGGAAGAAATGTCCACGCCTTTCAGCCTTAAAGCCAAGCTTAAGGCTGAGCGATAGCCTTTCACTGCCGAGACAGAAAGGCGCATTTCCTCCCGCAGATATACGAGGAACTCCGCTATTGCTGGAATAGTGGCATCGAGTGGAGAGATACCCCTCCCACGACACCAACCACAAAAGACTCTCCACTTCGCCTGGTAGACTCCCTCAGAGGACTTTCGCAGGTGCCGAGACATTCGCTCCGCAACCTGTTGCGAAAAGCCTCTCTCCGTGAGGAGACAATGGACAGTCTCCAGGCGTGAAGCCGAAGCGAGGCCACGGCCTTGTGAGGGATGTTGGAGTGGGGTTGTCTGAGAAGCTCGTGTCGTGGAAGAAGTTCTCTCGGGAGTTCCGTCAGGAGCTGCAGAAGGTCCGGGAACCATTCCGCGTGATGCCATAGCGGAGCTACCAGAGTCTTCGAACAGTTGACCGATAGTCTGGTCCTGTTGAGCACCCTTCTCATCAGACAGAACGGTGGGAAGGCGTACACGTCAATGTTGTCCCACCGTTGCTGGAAAGGATCTTGCCAGAGAGCCTTGGGGTCCGGGACTGGGGAGCAGTACCGAGGCAGCTTGAAATTTAACGCTGTCGCGAACAGGTCCACGGTCGGGGAACCCCACAAAGTCAGGACTTTGTTGGCTATCTGAGGATCCAAAGACCACTCGGTACTCACTATCTGCGAGGCCCTGCTCAGACTGTCGGCGAGCACATTCCTCTTGCCAGGAATGAAGCGAGCTGATGGTGTTATCGAGTGGACTTCGGTCCACCTCAGAATCTCTACTGCAAGATGGGATGGCTGCTGCGAAAAAGTGCCTCCCTGCTTGTTGATATAAGCCACTACCGTGGTGTTGTCGCTCATCACCACCACGGAGTGACCCGCCAGGGTCCGTTGGAACTGTTGAAGAGCCAGAAAGACGGCCTTCAACTCTAGCAGGTTGATGTGCAGGCACTTTTCTGATTCTGACCAAAGGCCTGAGGTCCTCTGGTTCAGAACGTGCGCCCCCCACCCTTCTTTTGACGCGTACGAAAACAGAGTCAATTCCGGGGGGAGGACGAGAAGACTCACTCCCTTTCGCAGGTTCTAGTCGACCAGCCACCACCGCAGGTCCGTCCGTTCCAAAGATCCTATCGGGACCTGAACGTCCGGGGAATCGGATCCTTGATTCCACCGGGACTTGAGCCGCCACTGCAGGGATCTCATACTGAGGCGGCCGTTTGGAACCAGACGAGCCAGGGAGGACAGGTGACCTAAGAGACGCAACCACGATTGGGCGGGAAGCTCTTCTCGCCTGAGGAAGGGTTCCGCCATCCTCCTCAGCCTTGCTATCCTGTCGTCTGATGGAAAGGCTTTGTGGAGATTGGTGTCTATCAGCATGCCTAAATAAACCAGTCGTTGGGACGGCTGCAGAGAGGACTTCTCGAGGTTTACCACGATCCCCAGATCCTGGCAAAGACCTAGAAGCCTGTCTCGGTGCCGAAGAAGGGTCGACTCCGAGTCTGCTAGGATCAGCCAGTCGTCCAGATAACGAAGGAGACGGATGCCGTTCCTGTGCGCCCAAGATGAAATCAGGGTGAACACTCTGGTGAACACCTGAGGTGCTGTGGAGACCGAAACACAGCACCTTGAATTGGTAGATCTTGTCGTCTAGGCAGAATCTCAAGTACTTCCTGGAAGACAGATGGATTGGGATCTGGAAGTATGCGTCCTTTAGATCCAGTGTGCACATGAAGTCTAGAGGTCTCACCGCAAGTCTGACCGTGTCCGCTGTGTCCATGCTGAACCGAGTTTGCTTGACAAACCCGTTCAGAGCCGAGAGGTCGATGACAGGTCTCCAGCCTCCAGACGCCTTCTTTACAAGAAAGAGTCGACTGAAGAAGACTGGGGAGCCGTCGACGACCTCCTGGAGAGCATCCTTCTTGAGCATGGTCTCGACTTCTGCCCGAAGGGCTAGCCCCTTTACCAATCCCATGGCACAGGAGCTCAACGACACTGGATTCGCTGTCAGGGGAGGTTGAGATGTTATGAACAGGATGCGATAGCCTTGGCCGATCACCGAAACCGTCCAAGCATCGGCCCCGTGTTGCTGCCACCTGTGCACGCAACGTCGAAGGCATCCCCCCACAGGTGGACACGCGGGGGGATTGCCACTCCTAGTGTTTGCGGCCGCGGCTGCTCCCTCTAGGAGTCTTGCCTCCCCTGGAGGACTTACCGCCCCTCTTGACCTTGGCTGGAAAGGGCTGGGGCTTAGACACCACTTTCTTAGCTGCCGGTGCCTGCTTCGGTGCCTTACGAGGCTGCTGCTGCTGTTGCTGCAGAGCTGGAGGCTTATAGGACCGAGCTGTAAGGGCCCTATGGAGGAGGGAAGCCTGGCTAGATTTCCTCCACCTCTCAGCCGTTCGCTCCATATCCTGTGGCTCCAACAGATTCTCCCCAAGGAGGGAAGCATGTCTGAGCCTACAGACATCCACGGCGGGGACCTTCGGGTGGAACCTCTCGGTCACCGCATCGCGCCGCTTCAATACCGAGTTGGCCCACAGGGTGGTGACCTGGTGCGCCAGGAACTCGATGGAGCGGGTGCCCGAGAGTAAGAAGGTCTCCAGGGCCTTCCTATTGGTCTCCTTAGACAAGTCCTCGGAGCGCAATAGGATGCCCAGAGTTCCTAGCCATATACCCAGCCACGAAGTGGCCTGCATGGCGCACTTCGCGACCTTCTCGTGGCTCAGGATCTCCGACGCCGAGAACGACACCTGCCGGGAGGAGAGCTTCTCGAAAGGAACTCCCTTAGCCAGCTCTTCTACGGAGTGATGGAGAGGAAGAGCGAGACTAGACTCACCCAAGATCTCAAAATACCTCCTCTGCTGGAGACGAGGAGGTGGGATGAGTTTGTTCCCGGCAGAGGAACGACTGGAGGAGGCAAGAATCGCCAGTTGGGCATTGGGCCTGGCTCTGGCACTCTTCAATCCCCGAGACCAGGGCAGAGCCGAACTGGTCTTAGGGGCCTTCTGAACATCGAACACCTGGTCCAGGACCGTGTCCTTGCCTTCTCGGGGGGCGATCACGGGGTCCATGAACCCATTGAGTTGCCTCATCTGGCTCAGGATCTGCCAGAAGGCATGTTCAGATTCCTGCTGGTCTCCTCCTTGCGGGCTAGCAGCTAAGTCTCCCGTCCCCGGAAACTCTTCCTCGAGCGATGCGTGGACGTTCTCCCGGGGAGCAGCGGGTTCCTGGCAAATCCTTAAAGACGATTTCGGGATGGTCTTGGAGTCCTTGGGTTCCCTCCAGGGAGGGATACAGGATCCCAACAAAGAGGTTCGGAGAGCACCTTCCGCGCGAGACGATTCTCCTCCATGAAGAGAAGGCTCCCCCCTTGGTGCTGAGGGGGAGACTATCACCTCACTGGACTCACCCGAGGACGGAAAAGCCTTGTCCACGGGAGAAGGAGAAAACGCCTGCGAAGGGGATGGGGCCTTCCCGACAGACCTCTTAGGAACCAACTTCTCCCTGGGGGAAGTCACCACGAAGTCCACTCCTCTCCTTCTCTTCAGAGGAGGTGAGGCAGTCGTTGGCTTGTGACCTTGATCGGCGAGTGCTGGCTTCATAGCCTTCACTAACGCCCGCATCAGAGGACCAAACCAAGTCTGTCGCTCCACGGACACAGAGTCCGAAATCCCCGCTGGAGGGAAGGGGATCGGGCGATCCTTCGGAGTGGACACCACTGGACCTGCCTGAAAAGGAAAAGGGGAAGAAAGACCCACTGACCTCTCTGAAGTGTCTTCCCTATCCTGCACAAGAATCCTGCGCTTTGGTGGAGGCGATCCTGAGCGCGGTCTGGCGACACGCGTTCCTGCTGCTGTCACGGGCTGCGAAATCCGGCGCGAACGGTGGTCGCGCGGGCGCGCAGGCAAGCGGTCGCGCAGGCGAGTGGGCGCAAGGGCGTACAGGCGAACGAGCGCGTGGGGGAGCCGGTGAACAAACGCGTCGGCGCGTCGGCGAGGGAGCGTGTTGACACGCGGGCGAGCGAGAACGCTCCGAAGATCGCTGACGACGTTGTTCAGGAGACCTGTAGCGTGTGGGAAAGCGATTGCGAGCAGGCGATCGGTGGTGCGCTGGTGAACGCTGGCGCGTAGGCGAGGGATGGCGCGTTGGCGAGCGATAGCGCGTAGATCGCGTAGATCGCGTAGGCGAACGACCGCGCAAGGGCGAGCTAACAGAGGGCGACCCATGTCCTTCCAGATCTTCTGGGCGACGGCGCTTTGGAGAACGCTTGCGCGCAGGCGATAGGTTACGCGGGCAGTCTGGAGATCGCCGATGTTCAGGTGATCGCTGACGCGCAGGAGAACGCTGACGAGCAGGCGAGTGTTGAAGCGTCTGTGATCGCTGGCGATCAAGAGGGCGACGCGTGGAATCCTGTGAGGGAACAGTCGGCGCGGGGCGCAGAGGCGAACGTTCACAAACAGGCACAGAAACAGGAGGCGGGTGGGCGCGTGGGCGTACGTGCGTTTTGGAAACACGCGCTGGAGAACGCGAGCGATGTTGTGCAGGAACAAGCTGAGGATCGCGAGGGCGCTCAGGAGACTGATGGCGCGCGGGGCGCACAACAGGAACTGCAGGATATTCGGAGACCACAGGGGAGCGCTGGCGAGCAGTGGTGCGATGGTCCTCAGAAGAGCGCTGACGAACAGGAGAGCGCTGACGGTCAGAAGAGCGCTGACGAGCAGGAGAGCGCCTGTGCGCTAACACTGCAGAAGGGCGAGCAGGGGAACGCTGGCGCGCTGGGCGCTCAACAGGAACAACAGGTTGAAGGATGTCCTCAGGAGAGCGCTGGCGAGAAGAGGGGCGATCATCAGGAGAGCGCTGGCGAACAGGAGATCGCTGACGAACAGGAGAGCGCTGACGAGCAGGAGAGCGCCTGTGCGCTAACACTCCACGCGCAAGGGAAGAATCCTTTTGCCCCGAAGGGACCGTTGCCCGTCGGGTGACGAGGTCAAGCTGCTGAACATCTGCCCCAGAAGTTGAAGGTCTGGAAGGCGTAGGAGACCGATCCCCAGAGAGGTCTAAGGAAGCTGGAGCTGCAGGCTGTTTACGGCGAGGAGAGTCCCCTTCGGAGGAAGAAGGTGAAGATCCAAAAAGGCGCCTCTTAGCACCCTTATAAGGAGACGGGAGGCCCTTGCGACGCAGCGGACGGTGAGCCTTACGGCGAAGGCGGCCACGAGGAAGATCGTCAGGACCATCAGTCCTCCGAAGGGGAGTCTCAGTCAAAGCACTCCCTTTAGAGGGAGGCTGGACAGCAGAAGAGCCCGCGGGACTCCCTTCCCCCTTCGAAGGATGTACGGAAGGGGGAGGAGAGCCGAAAGCACCAACATCCAACACTGCACCTGCAGAGGATTGACCCGCCCCGTCGGAAGCCTCTGTCACCACGACGTCGACGAAAGACAGAGGGTCTACCTCTGCTATCACCGGCGACTGCTTAACAGCGGCCCCTAACTGGACAAGGTCAATCAGGGCTACCCTGGAGGGCAGGCCCTTAAGCCCCAGGGAAGCCCAAATCTGAAAAAGATCATCGTTAGACAAAGATTCATCAATAACCTCCCCCGGAGGAGGAGGAGGAACCGCCCCGCTATGGGAGGCGACGCCCTCTCCCCCAACTCAAGGTCTGGAAACAGAACTAGGGCCTGCGCTCCCACTCGGCCGACTCTCCTTAGGAGCCGAACGAGGGGGAGCTTCGGAGGAGGTTTGGGCGGCGAAAGAAGAGTCCCGAGAACCTTCCTCCTTCAGGGCAACGGTCTCTCTTGGACTTCTTCTTACGCCGGCGGCCAAACCTCTCCCACTGGGAGGCAGACCACTCCCTGCACTCACTACACATATTCTCTTGATCACACCGTCGGCCTCGACACTGCGGGGAAAGGGTGTGAGGATCAGTGTCCACGGCCGACATAAAAGAACCACAAGGGCGGCCGGCAATTCCAGGGCACTTGCGCATAGTGAACAATAAAGGTGGTCAACTTCTAAACACACACACACAAACTGAAAGAAAAAGCAGAAAAATATTAAGGCTGTCAACGAGGACGATGGACAGACACGTCTGTTCATCGCCGGAGCCAAAAGTGAAGTGAAGCAAATCACCAGTGTGTGTGTGTGGGGGGGGGGGGTAGCAAGCTATCCCTTCCCCTACCCCCGCTAACTAGCGCGGGGGTAGTTAACCCTCGTTAAAAACTATTGGCTCGTCATTTCAGCTACGCTAAAAGGTAAACCCAACGTAAATAGCGTGGTTTGTATTTCGGTTACGGAACAAATGTAGCTTAGGAAGGCCACTATCTCAAACCTGTAGGTCAATATATTGAAGATTTTCAAAAAGAATCGGTGTTTTCTCTAATTTGCAAACCCTGGGAATGAAGGATGAGCCTAAAATTGTTCTCAGTTGATTATCTTTAGCCAAAAGGCAAACATAATTTATTCTCATGTAATATTTCTGGAGCCAACAAAAAACAAAAACCAAAAAATCATATTTTTTTAAAAATGCTAATGCAAAGGACTGAATTCACATGCCTAAAAAATTTATCTGGAAAAGCCTTTCCACTCTTTTAAATGGCGTACAATGTCTCTAACACCAATATGCCAATGTTAATCTATTATCATTTTTGACTATGATAAAATTTTGACTTAATGACTCTGAACCTAACATGGGACAAACTTTGTAGTTTCAACGCAATTTTAAGGCTATAAAATCATAAAAAACAATACACTACTCCCTAAATGTTTTCTCTGTGACCAAAACAACCATATACATAAAGTATTGGTGGATCATATATAAATTTCATATATAAGTAAAAATTATAATAAACCTATTTTTCAAAAATCTAGGTAAAAGAAATGAGAAGTATACAAGTATCCAAACTCTTGAGGAACACTCCAGCATGTAGCTAACTGAAATCAAATAAAATGGTTGGCAAACATTATAACACTTCTCTTTACCACTCAGTTCACCCAAAAAGAAAAGCACTGACTGCAATCAAACACATCAAACATCAACCACAAACCTCATAATCAAATAAATTATAGGCACATAAAACAAAGGTTTGTATTTGTATGAGAAAATACTAAGTACTGTACAGGTAATAGAAGTAATTCTAAAAATAATTTAACCCTAAAATGAATTAAACATAGCTAATGAGTTTTCTTAAGTGATATTTAATTAAAAAACTACAATTGTTTAAAAGCAAGTACCGGTAATTTAAAAATATATAATATTTCATACATACAAATCATTTCATTAAATTACCTTTAGCAGGGTTTGACGTGGAGTGACTATTTCCATACTTAGCATAAAAAACTAACAGATGATCAGAGATTCCTTTTCAGTATGCATAAGGCCCCTATATCTCCTGAATCTGCCTCGATATGAGGGTTTACTCTAGCATCCAGTTGCTAAGAAAAGAAGGGAACTATAGTATTACATAAAATTTGTTCTTGAATATTTTCTTTTATCAATGCCCAAGAAAATTAAAATGGATGACATTATCATTGCAAAAGAGAGAAAGAGAAAGGGGGGGAGGGGCAGGATAACCAGTAGAAGGCATTGAAGATACCAGAGGCTAATAAGTCTGGAAAACCTGCAGAGGGTGCTGGAGATACTGAGGAAGGTGAGACTAAAGAACCTGCAGAAAGTCCTGTACAGGCTGAGGCATTAAGTGTGGAAAACCTGCAGAAAGTACTGGAGATACTAATAGACCAGGTTCGTACAGAGAAGCCCTAAAAAACCTGCTGGAGATACCAATGGGACAGATAAGTTTGGAGAACCTGTAGACGCACCCGCTATAAGGGGACAAGATCTGCTATTGGCCTCTCTACCTTCTTGAAGAAGATTTTCAAACTAGTCTGGACAATTACACTTCTATTGTAACACATCACCAAATCCATGGTTTCTCGGTAGTCTTGGTGTACTGTACCTCTCAGTGTTGAGGTCCTCAGCTAGATGCTGAGGACCTTTTCAACCACTGTTCTATCTTCTGCTATGTTCTTGGACTCTGAGATTGGTTCATCCTCCTCATCCACTTCCCCTATCACTTTCTCAAGTTGAATGAGGTCCTCAGCAAATAACTCCTTTCCATACGATGCAACTAGCATTGACACCATTAGCCTTAACCTCTAAATGAAGTAGCTTAGTGCAACAACTTTCTTGGTGACAGTGTCAGTTGTATCCTCAAAGCCAGGAAAATCATTCACATACATGGAGACATCTTCACTTCAGCCCAATAAAAATAACTTCATATCTGATGGAATACTGTAGGATTGCCAATAATTCTTTGGAGTCAAGTTCTTGATGATCTTAGTTGAATTTAAGGCCATAATAAATGTCCTTTGAAGGTGGTGGTTCTTGAAAGAGGCAATGACACCTTAGTCTATAGGCTGTATAAGGAAGGTAAACTACCTCGATATCTGGATGAAAGTCCTTTAAATGGACAGGGTCATTAGGTTATTTACCAGTATTAACAACACTTTTAAAGTGCAAACCCTTGGAAGCACAGTACAGATACACTTCTGGTACAAAATAGTTGGTAAACCAATCTTCCATTAACTGGAATGTCACCCTAACCTTCTCATTGGATTCCCAGATTACAGGTAGTGAACCCTTCCAAATACACTTGGAATCTTAACCTAATATCACAGGGTGGGCTTCAGCTTAAAGTCACCAGCAACATTATCCCCAAGAAGCAGATTTATGGCCAGGTGCTGTCTCCTCTTCCTTGCTGATGTACGTTTCTCTCACTCTATGGCTGTCCATTGAGTCAATGACAACTATTGCTTCCTTAAATGGTGGTGATGATTAAATTAGAGTTGCTGTCACTGATGCCGTTGTATATGACTGTGCAGACCAATCCTAGAATCTCAGAGTCTATCACACATCTGGCAGGCATACTCTTCCAAATAAACCTATCTCACCCACATTAAAAACCAGTTTAGAAAGCTAACTCATCCTTAATTATATTACCCAACACATTAAGATACACATTTGCTACTTTTTCATCACCTCATACTTTCTTTAATGTTATGATAATTTGCAGGCTCCTTATACTACGTGAACCAACCCCTACTGGTCACACTCTTCACTTCAACTCCCTTTCCCCTATTAACTTTTCAATATCACAGAAAATCTTTTGCTTTCTCCTGAATTACCATAAGGGTCACTGGGATACATCGTTCAATGTGACCTTCCAAACAACGAACTAGTAATCTCTCCATTTGAATAATGAGACCAATACACTCTTTTGTAATTAATGTTGATATTACAAGAGTAGATCCATTCACATACTCAAGAATATGATCTTCATCCTTGAAAATCATTGCGGCCAGGCCGTCAAACGAATAAGTTGGAAGTAAGAAGCCAACTTCTTATCATTTCTACATTTTCTGCCTATTTCACAATGTGTAATTTCTATTCAATGGTGAAGGGTTGTCTGCTTTATGCTGGGAGTCTTAATGTCAAATAAATATGTATGTGAAAAAGTTACAAGAATTGCAAAGATGAAATGACAATCCAGAATGGGGAACCAACAGCAAATGGAATCGTGGCTTTTTTCCTTTCTCCCACACCATGTTACTCAGTTTTCTTCTGCCAATATTAAGAGATATTGTCCCAGCATAATTAGGGGAACTGTCCACCTATTCATACCAACAATGCAAGTGTCATAAATTGAAACATTTTCTTAATACTGTATGGGATATATATTGTAACCACAAAATATAGTAAGTCAATACCATCATACCCTAATGACTGAATGTACAGTACAGTACTTTATATTTCTCATATCTTTTGCTTAGTTCCCAATGTTGACCCCTACACAAAGTACAGAGGGTATGAGAGTTTTTCTTCTAATTACAACCTATTTTTGGATACATTTGCTAATCCTGAACTAGTTCTATGTAGTGTAGCATTCTTGGCCCATTACTTTTCATCTTATATACACATGGCATGTGGCTTAGCCTAGAAAACAAACTTGTTGCATATGCAGATGCTACTCTCTTTACATCGCCTCCATCTCCTGAATCCTTTTATAGAGATCTAGCTAAAATTAGTGCATAGTGCAAATTATGAGGTATGAAGTTGAATCCTAACAAAACTCAAAGTATGATTGTAAGTAGGTCAAGGACAGTGGCTCCTCAACATCCAGATCTCAGCATTGATGTTTCTTTAACTTAGTATGGCTCTTTTAAAATTTTAGAGGTGATTCTTTACAGCAAATTTACTTTTGAGAAACATTAGGTCTGTGTCTTCTTCAATTGCACAAAAAATTGGCTTATTGAGAAAGCCTTTTAAGATTTTGTGATTAATCTATTCTGAAGAAGTGTTTTAATTCATTCATTCATCCTTGTTTCGAGTATAGTTCTCCTTTCTGGTCTTCAGCTGGTAATTCTCATCTTAATTTGTTGGACAGGAACTTATGATCTATTAAATTTCTTATTCCTGATCTAAATATTAATCTTTGGCACTGTCGTTCAATTAGTTCATTATGCATGTTGCATAAATCTTTCATAATTCTGACCATCCTTTACATTATCATCTTCCTGGATAGTTCCATCCTGTTCTTAATACTAGGCATGCAGTTAATTCTAATAGTTAGGTCTTCTCCATTATGAAGCTCAATACTTCACAGTATTCTAGAAGTTTTATTTCAGCTGTGACCAAGTTGTGGAATGATCTTCCTAATCGGGTAGTTGAATCAGTAGAACTTCCAAAGTTCAAACTTGCAGCAAACGTTTTTATGTTAAACAGGCTGACATAAGTCTTTTTATAGTACTGTATATATATGAATAATCTGTTTTAATGTTTGGTTTTTAAAATATTTCATTTCAATTTTTCCTTACTTCTCATATCGTTTATCTATTTCCTTGTTTCCTTTCCTCAATGGGCTATTTTTCCCTGTTGGAGTCCTTGGGCTTATAGCATCTTGCATTTCCAATTAGGGTTGCACCTTGGCAAATATAATAATAATAATAATATAGAAAAAATATCAACACCAAAGTTAGAGAAAAAAGGAAGGTCGGCATGTCATCACTCAATGACAAAAAAAAAAGGTCGGGAGCTTGAGTGGTTTCCATAATCCATTGGGCACAGTTTCTTCCCAAAAATATGAATACTGGTTTGTCAACCAGAAGGGAGGAAACAGTATAAGGGTTTCAAGAAAATATATTTGTTTCTTATTCTTGGGTTGAAAAAAGCTCATGTTTCATAGATAATGAATATGTCACAAGTAAAATTCTCCAAAAGAAAAAGACTATACAGAGATCAATACTGTAAGTTGGACCTAAGAATAGAGTTTTATAGCATCCTATTAAAGACTTTCAAACATGGGAGGAAATAATGCTTAGGTTGAAATTTATTCAAGTTTAGCACAAAATATTTAGAAATGTGAGTACAGTAATGGGATTACTAGACAACAGAATCATAGACAACAACGATGGAACGTGAACAGGCTATACTATGATATTTATGTGACACTTGGATGGAAACCACCAACTCAATCATGAATGGGTCCATATAACTAGGCATTAAGAAAGACAAGGAGATATTACATAATAATTGGAAACTACACAAAATGAGGTGAAAGGAAAATCATTTCTCACTAGAATGGCGGATGTGGAAACATCAACCAGCTTTGACCAGTTTTATACATAGTAAAGTAGATGAGAGATGTAGGGTCTTAAGTCTACTAACAAGGATCTCTCGCCACCTAGTACATTAGGATTATATTTCTATTTCATAATCAATAATTGTGCATATGATTGCTTACCTTGAAGTGAAGAGTTAGGTTATCAAAAGAAATGATTTGTTTGATACAAAAACACAATAATGATAAAAATAAAATAGATGAAAATAGTTCAGTGGTGATGCAAAAAATAAAGATTGTGCTGAAAATATTTGCTAAGAAAATCATATATTCTATTACATAAAATGCATAGCAGTACAGAAACTGTATACTTATATAAAAGCTGTGGATAAAAGAAGGTTAAGAAAAGCCAAAAAATTATATCAAGCAAGGAAATGTTATAATACAAAATACAAAAAATTGTAAAATATTTAAAGCTCAAAAGAAAATTAGGATTAAACAGTAACAACAGATAAATTCCCATTCACAACTGTTTGGTAAATATGAAATTTAAAAAAAAAAAAAAAAAAGTGTTTCGTGTGATAGGTTATTTACCTTTTTGAAATAAACACAAAAGAGATATATGTGGCTAAACTGATGAAATTTCACCTATGATCATGGTTATTATAATGTTTTTACAGCTTACAGAAAAACTAAAAAGAACTATTCATGTGGCATACTTAGAAATTACTCAATAATTGCTACTGGTAACAAAATCCATTAGTGTACAGATATAAACTAGACTTGTTAGACTGAAGATTGAAGTGCAAATGATTCAACCAAAGAATGAGTGGCAAACTATTAACAAATAGCACAAGATTTTAACATGAATATTTTTAAACTGTTTTTAGTACACAAAACTAATTTGTACTGCTAACATTTATAGTATCATATTTCCCTAGATTCAAAAGTCATTTACCTAAAAGTTAGAGGAAGAACACTAGTGCTGTAATACTTTAGAAATTATGCTATGATGTTTGAGGGTTGAGAGCAAGTAGAACCCTTTATAATTAATGGTTTGTATGAAAACTATTTATTTCTATGATCCTCCCATAATATTCTCGTTGCTTTTTTCCAGAATCTTGTTTTATCAAAGTTTATCCCAAAAATTTATCAAAATATTTTCCCACTTTCCTTAATTTCAAAAGATATATGAACCCAGTGACATAATGAGACAACCTAGTAATTAATGTTAAGTAACACACTAAGAGTTTCCCATTCTTCAGTTTTCTCCATCGAAACAACTCATCAAGACGTGGACCTCCCTTCCAGATTGTCATAAGTACCCTACTGATTTCTTCACAACCCATCAATCCCTGAGATGCTAATCTCAATAGAGAGTTTCTGTTAACAAAATGGGCAATTTATAATGGATTAACTAGTAAAGAGAAAAATAGTTACAATCAGTAGGAAATATGTTATTTTGATAATAAAATAAATTTTTGAATATACTTACCCGGTGATTATATAGCTGCAACTCTATTGCCCGACAGACAACTCTACGGTAAAAACTCGCCAGCGATCGCTACACAGGTTGCGGGTGTGCCCAACAGCGCCATCTGTCGTCCAGATACCCAGTACTCAATGTAAACAAAGACTCAATTTTCTCCTCGTCCCACTGCGTCTCTATTGGGGAGGAAGGGAGGGTCCTTTAATTTATAATCACCAGGTAAGTATATTCAAAAATTTATTTTATTATCAAAATAACATTTTTCAATATTTAACTTAGCCGGTGATTATATAGCTGATTCACACCCAGGGGGGTAGGTAGAGACCAGCAATATATGTTTACACTTTTATGAGCTAAGAGTTTTTATTTAATTTTAGAAGTTATCAAAATAACAAAAACAAAATAAATAGGTACCTGGTAAGGAAGTCGACTTGAACAATTACTCTGCCTTTTAAGTACGTCTTCCTTACGGAGCCTCGCGATCCTCTTAGGATGCTGATCGACCCCTAGGATCTGAAGTATCAAGGGTTGCAACCCATACAACAGGACCTCATCAAAACCCCTAATCTAGGCGCTCTCAAGAAATGACTTTGACCACCCGCCAAATCAACCAGGATGCGAAAGGCTTCTTAGCCTTCCGGACAACCCAAAAAACAACAATAAAAACATTTCAAGAGAAAGATTAAAAGGGTATGGAATTAGGGAATTGTAGTGGTTGAGCCCTCACCCACTACTGCACTCGCTGCTACGAATGGTCCCAGTGTGTAGCAGTTCTTGTAAAGAGACTGGACATCTTTCAAGTAAAATGACGCGAACACTGACTTGCTTCTCCAATAGGTTGCGTCCATTATACTTTGCAGAGATATATTTTGCTTAAAGGCCACGGAAGTTGTTACAGCTCTAACTTCGTGCGTCTTCACCTTAAGCAAAGTTCGGTCTTCCTCACTCAGATGTGAATGAGCTTCTCGTATTAACAATCTGATAAAGTCTGACCAAGCATTCTTTGACAAAGGCAAGGATGGTTTCTTAACTGAACACCATAAAGCTTCAGATTGGCCTTGTAAAGGTTTAGTACGCTTTAAATAGAACTTAAGAGCTCTAACAGGGCATAAGACTCTTTCTAGTTCATTGCCTACGATCTCCGATAAGCTGGGGATATCGAAAGATTTAGGCCAAGGCCGAGAAGGCAGCTCATTTTTGGCTAGAAAACCAAGTTGTAGCGAACAAGTGGCTTTTTCTGACGAAAATCCTATGTTCTTGCTGAAGGCATGAATCTCACTGACTCTTTTAGCCGAGGCTAAGCATACCAGTTAAAGAGTCTTAAGAGTGAGATCTTTCAGGGAGGCTGATTGTAACGGCTCCAACCTGTCTGACATGAAGAATCTTAGTACCACGTCTAAATTCCATCCAGGGGTAGCCAAACGACGCTCCTTGGTGGTCTCAAAAGACTTAAGGAGGTCTTGCAGATCTTTATGTTTGGAAAGATCTAAGCCTCTATGCCGGAAGACCGATGCCAACATGCTTCTGTAGCCCTTGATAGTGGGAGCTGAAAGGGATCGTCCTTTTCTCAGGTATAAGAGAAAAACAGCTATTTGAGCTACAGAGGTACTGGTCGAGGATACAGAAACTGACTTGCACCAGTCTCGGAAGACTTCCCACTTCGATTGGTAGCCTCTAATGGAAGAAGCTCTCCTTGCTCTAGCAATCGCACTGGCTGCTTCCTTCGAAAAGCCTCTAGCTCTCGAGAGTCTTTCGATAGTCTGAAGGCAGTCAGACGAAGAGCGTGGAGGCTTTGGAGTACCTTCTTTACGTGTGGCTGACGTAGAAGGTCTACCCTTAGAGGAAGACTACTGGGAACGTCTACTAACCATCGAAGTATCTCGGTGAACCATTCTCTCGCGGGCTAGAGGGAAGCAACTAACGTCAACCTTGTCCCTTCGTGAGAGGCGAACTTCTGCAGTACCTTGTTGACAATCTTGAACGGTGGGAATGCGTAGAGATCCAGATGTGACCAATCTAGGAGGAAAGCATCTATATGTATTGCTGCTGGGTCCGGGACTGGAGAGCAATAGATTGGAAGCCTCTTGGTCAGCGAGGTTGCAAAGAGATCTATGGATGGTTTTACCCCAAGTGGCCCAAAGTCTCTTGCACACATCCTTGTGGAGGGTCCATTCGGTTGGAATTACTTGCCCTTTCCGACTGAGACAATCTGCTATGACGTTCAAGTCGCCTTGGATGAACCTCGTTACTAGGGAGATGTCTTGACCTTTTGACCAGATGAGCAGGTCCCTTGCGATCTCGTACAACGTCAGTGAGTGGGTACCTCCTTGTTTGGAGATGTACGCCAAGGCCGTGGTGATGTCCGAGTTAACTTCCACCACTTTGCCTCGAAGGAGAGACTTGAAGCTTTTCAAGGCCAGATGTACTGCCAACAGCTCCTTGCAGTTGATATGCATGCTCCTCTGACTCGAGTTCCACAGTCCTGAGCATTCCCGACCGTCTAGTGTCGCGCCCCAGCCCACGTCCGATGCGTCCGAGAAGAGAACGTGGTTGGGAGTCTGAACAGCCAGGGGAAGACCCTCTCTTAGGTTGATATTGTCCTTCCACCAAGTCAGACAAGACTTTATCTTTTCGGAAACCGGGATCGAGACCGCTTCTAGCATCTTGTCCTTTTTCCAGTGAAAAGCTAGATGGTATTGAAGAGGACGGAGGTGTAGTCTTCCTAGTGACACAAATTGTTCCACGGATGACAGCGTCCCTACCAGACTCATCCACAGCCTGACTGAGCAGCGTTCCTTCTTCAGCATCTTCTGGATGGATAGCAGGGCTTGATCTATTCTGGGGGCTGATCGTCTTGTTGTTCAGCAACGTCCTCATCAGAGGGTTCCTCATCCGAAAACTGATGAGGAAACGGCAACGGAGTGGGCAACGTCTGGCTCGCTGAGTCCGGTCGCACTGGTGGATGCGTGACGGAGCCGGACGCAACATCATGGAACTGCTGCACAGTCTGTGAACTGTCAACAACCATGGGTGCGCGAGGAAGCACAGCGTCAACCCGAGACTGTCTAGACCGTCTGGGTTGTGCAGTCAACACCCTACCGGGTTGCTGAGGTTGACGCACTGCGTCAAAACAAGTCACCTCTGCTGGTTGTTGAACGTCCTGAACGTCAACAACCACCTCCGAGCGTCGCTTAACGTCAACGTGCGGCTGGCAACCCACACTGGGTCGCATCGGTGGAGGAACCACCTCAACTGGCAGACGCGAGTAGGTTACCTCAGCGTCAACAGGGCGCACAACCGACCGGTTGGAAGGTTGTTGGCCAGAAGGTTCGGTAGCAACCTTCTCCGCATTAAAGTCCTCTATCAAGGACGCAAGCTTGGACTGCATGTCTTGCAGCAAAGCCCATTTAGGGTCTACGGGAGCAGGTGTGGCAACAGACGGGGTTAGCGACTGAGGCGGTACCGCTTACCATCCCTGAAAGCCTTGTTATGCATGACATAATTGTACAGCAAAACTTCAAAGGCTCGAAAACAGCTGTGAAGTTGACCTGTAAACAACTTGGAGCGTCTCCTGGCCAGGCGCCAGGGAGAGTCTACGAGAATTGAGAAGTCTATCTGGGCAGAGGCATGAACTCCCAAGCCGAGAACTTCTCTCGTGTCATATCAGACTCTCGCTCTATAAACCAGTTTAAAAGAAGGGAAAGCAAAGGCTGTATCCCCCAAACTCCTCCTGGTGAAAAACCAGTCGCCTAGCCAACGTAAAGCTCTCTAGGAGAGCGAGAGAGCACTAGCTTAAAAACAACGGCTTCGAAGTAGCTAGGCCTAGTGTAAGCTCTGACGTTTAGGCGAACGAGGAGCAGCAGTTACAAAAAGATCCGGACAAAGATCCTTAAAAAAATCATCATGATTTAATTAAAGTCCATAGGAGGCTAAGCAGCTTTAGGCTCCTCTCCATCTGACAGAGTCCTCAAGGGAATATCAGTAGGAGGGGGAACAGAAACTTCCTCATCTACAGGAACCTTGTCCGATAAAAGCTGAGTCTCAAGCAAGGGAGAGACCTACCGTGGTGGCAATGCTTTACAAGCAGAGTCCACACTCACTGGTGCATTAGTAGCGGACCAGAACGCAACGTCATGTAACTGCTTGACAGTCTGTGAACTGTCAACAACTGAACTGTCAACCACAACAGGTGCGTGAGGACGCACAGCGTCCACTCGAGACTGCTTTGACTGCCTAGACTGAGCAGTCAAAACAACTCTAGAATGCGGAGGTTGACGCACAGCGTCAAAACAAGTCAACTCCGATTGTTAGTGAACGTCTTGAACGTCAACAGGAGCATCAGCAAGTGGCCTAACGTCCAAATGCGGCTGAAAAACCACACGAGACCGCATCGAGTGTGGTTCTAAACAACCTGACTGACGTGACTAAGCTACGCCAACGTCAACAGTAAGCACAAAGGAACGTTAGGTTGGCTGAAAGCCAGGATATCGATGAGATAAACGGCTAGACTCAACAGACTAATCGGCAGAATAGTCTTCCATAAGGGAGGCAAGCATATACTGCATGTCTTGCCATACAACCCATTAAGGATCAACGGAAATGGTTGTGGTAAGAGACGAGGGTAACGTCTGTGACCGCAACACTTTGCCAACAAAAAAAGACTCTCGGAGTCTGTGTTACGCTTTTGTTAGGCGGCGAGCAGTTATCCGATGACTGCATAGGGTCAGAGCTGTCCTAATAGTTGTAACCAGGACGCTGGACCTGTCCTGAAAGGACTGACTTTCGCTTAAGGGCTTCGAAACCTTGTGACAGGTTTCTTATGCGAAAAGCCTTCGGATGACGAGGAGAAACAACGTCTCTCTCGTCTTATGGTAGGGGAGATCTTGGTAAGATACACCCGATACCATAGAGGGAAAACGTCTGTTCGTTGATCAAGGCCTCTCGAACCCATAAGTCGTTTGACATTACTTCTCCCCTGGGCTTGGGAGCATGCAAGAGGTCCCGGACTAGGTGAACGACAGGCACGAACAGACGAACCCTCGGACGCAACACTGTAACACTTTGCGCATATCACTTTATCCCTTCGATTTTCTGTTTTGCACTTATTTCACTGAAATCGAAACTTTTACTGATTTCTACCTGAAACACGCAATTCTACCCTTCATTAAAAGGTAGTAATTGCGAAATCAGTCGTATAATGCAAGCTCATTAATACCAGCAAAAAACAGAAAACATATTTTAAGATAAAAAAATCAGTGGCTGGGAAAGAGACTAAACACTAGTTCATATAAACTACGTTTTCAATCTCTCACCGCACATAGCCTGGGGACGAGAATAAACAAACTAAAAACGTTTTATCTTCCTCCCCGTACAGAGACTAGGGACGAGAGTAACTCGAGAACAACATTACCCGCTTGAACGGAACGTTTTCTCTCCTCTCTTTCCCTCCGTCTCTATCTCTCTCTCTCTTTCTCTCTTGATTTCGCACCTAAGAGAAGAGCCCAATTATATTTCGTCAAAAAAACATGTTATTTGACTAAAGGAAAAAACTGAAAGGTTTTTCAAATAAAAAGTTCCTTTATAATAGAATTTAAAACATTTAAGCTAAGAAAGAATGAACAAAACGTCAGAATCGATTTACTCTTACTGCAAAGTGAAACCGTGATACACTCTCTCTCTATCGTAACGATAGAGCGCATGTTGAACGTCCTGAACGTCAACAACTGCGTAGCATAAATAAACAAAACGTTAGTTCATCTTTGAAAACAGTACGAAGACTATCAAAGAAATTCTTTCATAAAATATTACATTTAAAAAGTTTTAAATCCTTTAAAAGCTAATTACGATATAAAGGGCTCAACGTTAATTAACTTCGGTTTCCAAGTTAGGACCGCCTACTCTCAGGAAAGGTCTATATAAACAAAACATTAAAATTTATTTTTATATGTTTATAATAAATGGAAAGTTAATCGAAGAGGCCTAATAAAGGCGGAGAGATATAAAATATATAGAGGAAAATCTATAACGTGATAAGATAATTACTAAAAGCCTAAACACACTTCCGTCTAAGGGAAGGGTCGGCCATTTAAAAGTGAAAGAAAGTCCATACTCTCTTTGTCACCATAATTAAATCTCTCCAAAACGAGTTCAAGATTTAAGATGAAGATAAAACACCTGCATAGCGAAAGCTCAAAACTAGAATAAAGTACTTCACCAATTAGTTGTGAAAAAACTCCAGTTTAGCAACAGCGAGTAAGTACGTCTTGTCGATAGCTCGACAGAGAGAAAATTGAGTCTTTGTTTACATTGAGTACTGGGTATCTGGACGACAGATGGCGCTGTTGGGCACACCCGCAACCTGTGTAGCGATCGCTGGCGAGTTTTTACCATAGAGTTGTCTGTCGGGCAACAGAGTTGCAGCTATATAATCACCGGCTAAGTTAAATATTGAAAATTTAGGTTTATAAAGAATCACCCATGTCCTGTCTTACCATACGTAACTATATGAAAGAATGTAGATTAAGGATCCAAATGCAATCCTAAAAACAAACATGTGGCACTCTACAATTCCTACCCTTAATAAACATAAACCCAATGATTTGTACATGGTTTCCCTTGAATAGAGAAGAACAGAGGTGAATTGGCACTGTTAGGTACTTAAACATAAAACAACAAAGATACAAATCTTTGGGGGCTCTCATTTCTTCACTCCCCCATGGTGTACTGTATTTTGCCATCCTATGCACTATTGTAGGCTCTCAAGATGACATGTACTAGCCAATAAATCATATTCACTGAAACCTACTACTTTCCTTAGCCCCCTGTGGCCGCGGGGGGCATAAAAACAAGAATAGCGCCAACGTTATCCCTGCGTGTCGTAAGAGGCAACTAAAAGGGACGGGACGAGGGGGCTAGGAACCTCCTCTCCTGTATCTACATCCTGTGAGACATTGACAAAGAGATGGAGCTGGGGGGAGAGTGACTGCTCCTCGCACTCTAGTTTTGGGGTGTTTGAATGTGCGTGGATGTAGTACGATAGAGAGTAAACAATGTGAAATTGGAAGTATGTTTAGGAATAGAAGGATGGATGTATTGGCCTTGTGTGAGACGAAGATAAAAGGAAAGGGTGAAGTGATGTTTGGTGAAATGTCTGGTAGAGTGTCTGGGATTGAAAGGGGAAGAGCGAGAGAGGGTGTGGCTTTATTGCTGAGTCAATGGATGACAGGTAAAGTAGTGGAATGGAAGGAGATATCATCTAGGTTAATGTGGGTAAGGGTTAGGTTGGGTAGGGAATGTTGGGCGTTTGTCAGTGCGTATGGGCCAGGTAGTGAGAAAAGTGAAGAAGAGCGGAATGAGTTCTGGAATTAATTAACTAGGTGTGTAGAAGGACTGGGTAAAAGGAATTATGTAGTTGTCATGGGTGACTTAAATGCTAGAGTGGGCGCTGGAGAGGTAGAAGGTGTCATTGGGAACTATGGCGTACCAGGTGAAAATGAGAGTGGTGAGAGACTGGTAGATATGTGTGTTGAGCAAGAGATGGTGATAAGTAATAGCTTTTTCAAAAAGAAAGATAAAAATAAGTATACATGGGTAAGAGTGGCAAATGGAAGAGTAGTAGAAAGGGCATTAATGGATTATGTGTTGATAACTAAAAGAATGTTTGGAAGATTGAAAGACGTGCACGTGTTTAGGGGTATGGCTAACGGTATGTCTGATCATTTATTGGTGGAAGGAAAATTAGTTGTAGCAAAAGAATGGGGGAATAGAGTAGGTGGATGTAAAAGGGAGCTAGTGAGGGTTGAAGAGCTAATAAAACCGGGGGTAAAAAGTAAATATCAGGAAAGGTTGAAAATGATATATGACGAAGTGAAAGTAAGAGAAACTGGCAATTTAGAGGAGTGGAAGTTAGTAAAAGAAAATTTTGTTGGGATTGCAAGTGATGTGTGTGGAAAGAAGGTTGTTGGAGGCAGCATGAGGAAGGGCAGTGAATGGTGGAATGAAGGAGTGAAGGTAAAAGAGGAAGAGAAAAAGAGGGCTTTTGAAGAATGGCTGCAGAGTAATAGTATAGAGAAGTATGAAAAATATAAAAAGAAAAATGTGGAAGTAAAGCGCAAGGTACGTGAGGCAAAGAGGGCAGCTGACCTTAGGTGGGGTCAGGGATTGGGTCATTCATATGAAGAGAATAAGAAGAAGTTTTGGAAAGAAGTGAAGCGAGTAAGAAAGGCTGGCTCAAGAATTGAAGAGACAGTGAAAGATGGAAATGGAAGGTTGTTAAAAGGAGAGGAGGCAAGGAAAAGATGGGCGGAATATTTTGAAAGTTTACTGAATGTTGAGGATAATAGGGAGGCAGATATAATTGCTGTTGCAGGTGTTGAGGTGCCAGTGATGGGAGATGAGAATGAGAGAGAGATTACAATAGATGAAGTGAGGAGAGCACTAGATGAAACGAGAGTAGGAAAAGCATCTGGTATGGATGGTGTGAGAGCTGAGATGTTGAAGGAAGGGGGTGTGACTGTACTTGAATGGTTGGTGAGATTGTTTAATATGTGTTTTGTGTTGTCAATGGTACCAGTAGATTGGGTTTGTGCATGTATTGTACCACTATATAAGGGTAAGGGAGATGTGCATGAGTGTTGTAATTCAAGAGGTATTAGTTTGTTAAGCGTAGTTGGAAAAGTGTATGGTAGAGTAATGATTAATAGGATCAAGGATAAAACAGAGAATGCAATCTTAGAAATACAGGGTGGTTTTAGAAGAGGTAGGGGTGGTATGAATCAGATTTTTACAGTTAGGCAGATATGCGAGAAATATTTAGCAAAAGGTAAGGAGGTGTATGTTGCGTTTATGGATCTGGAGAAAGCGTATGATAGAGTTGATAGGGAAGCAATGTGGAATGTGATGAGGTTATATGGAGTTGGTGGAAGGTTGTTGCAAGCAGTGAAAAGTTTCTACAAAGGTAGTAAAGCATGTGTTAGGATAGGAAATGAAGTGAGTGATTGGTTTCCGGTGAGAGTGGGGCTGAGACAGGGATGTGTGATGTCGCCGTGGTTGTTTAACTTGTATGTTGATGGAGTGGTGAGAGAGGTGAATGCTCGAGTGCTTGGACGAGGATTAGAACTGGTAGACAAGAATGACCATGAATGGGAGGTAAATCTGTTGTTGTTTGCGGATGATACTGTACTGGTTGCAGACACAGAAGAGAAGCTTGGACGATTAGTGACAGAATTTGGAAGTGTGTGTGAGAGAAGGAAGTTGAGAGTTAATGTGGGTAAGAGTAAGGTTATGAGATGTACGAAAAGGGAAGGTGGTGCAAGGTTGAATGTCATGTTGAATGGAGAGTTACTTGAGGAGGTGGATCAGTTTAAGTCCTTGGGGTCTGTTGTTGCAGCAAATGGTGGAGTGGAAGCAGATGTACGTCAGAGAGTGAATGAAGGTTGCAAAGTGTTGGGGGCAGTTAAGGGAGTAGTAAAAAATGATATTTTAATTATAAAATAAATTTTTGAATATACTTACCCGGTGAATATATAATAGCTGCTGCTCAGCGGCTCGACAGAAAACACACTCAAAAACTCGCGAGCGATCGCTATGAAGGTTGCGGGTGTGCCCACCAGCGCCAACTATCGGCCAGATACCACTCTTGCATGTAAACAAACCCTTCAATTCTTCTCGTCCCGCTGCGTCTCTATTGGGGAGGAAGGGAGGGCCTTTAATTTATATATTCACCGGGTAAGTATATTCAAAAATTTATTTCATAATTAAAATATCATTTTTAAATATTTAACTTAGCCGGTGAATATATAATAGCTGATTCACACCCAAGGCGGTGGGTAGAGACCAGAGTTAATTAAGTTTACAGCGTATATGCTAAGAGTTTTTGACAGTTATCAATATAACAAAACCAAAATATATAGGTACCTGGTAAGGAAGTTGACTTAGACGATTACTCTGCCTTGTAAGTCTGTCTTCCTCACGAAGCCCAGCGATCCTCTTAGGATGCTGAAGGACTCCCAGGAGCTGAAGTATCAAGGGTTGCAACCCATACTAACAGGACCTCATCAAACCCCTAATCTGGGCGCTCTCAAGAAATGACTTTGACCACCCGCCAAATCAACCAAGATGCGAAAGGCTTCTTAGCCTTCCGTACAACCCATAAAAAACAATATTAAAAACATTTCAAGAGACAGATTAAAAAGGATATTGGAATTAGGGAAGTGTAGTGGTAGAACCCTCACCCACTACTGCACTCGCTGCAACGAATGGACCCAGTGTGTAGCAGTCCTCGTAAAGAGTCTGGACATCTTTCAAGTAAAATGACGCGAACACTGACTTGCTTCTCCAAAAAGTCGCGTCCATGATACTTTGCAGAGATCTATTTTGCTTGAAGGCCACGGAGGTTGCTATAGCTCTAATTTCGTGCGTCTTAACCTTAAGCAAAGATCGGTCTTCCTCATTCAAGTGGGAATGAGCTTCTCGTATTAAAAATCTGATAAAATATGACAAAGCATTCTTTGACATAGGCAATGATGGTTTCTTGACTGAGCACCATAATGCCTCAGATTTACCTCGTAATGACTTAGTACGAGCTAAATAGAACTTAAGAGCTCTAACAGGACATAACACTCTTTCCAGTTCGTTGCCTACGATCTCTGATAAACAAGGAATATCAAAAGATTTAGGCCAAGGACGAGAAGGCAGTTCATTTTTGGCCAGGAAACCAAGTTGAAGAGAACAAGTGGCTTTTTCTGTAGAAAAGCCGATGTTCTTACTGAAGGCATGAAGTTCACTGACTCTTTTAGCCGAGGCCAAGCACACTAGGAAAAGTGTCTTGAGAGTGAGATCCTTCAGGGAGGCTGAATGTAATGGCTCAAACCTGTCTGACATGAGGAACCTTAGGACCACGTCTAAGTTCCATCCAGGAGTTGCCAAACGACGATCCTTAGAGGTTTCAAAAGACTTAAGGAGATCTTGTAGGTCTTTATTGTTGGAAAGATCTAAGCCTCTATGCCGAAAGACCGAAGCCAACAAGCTCCTGTAGCCCTTGATCGTGGTAGCTGAAAGGGAGCGAACTTTTCTCAGGTGTAAGAGAAAATCAGCGATCTGGGCTACAGAGGTACTGGACGAGGATACAGATGCTGACTTGCACCAGTCTCGGAAGACTTCCCACTTCGACTGGTATACTCTAATGGTAGAAGCTCTCCTCGCTCTTGCAATCGCACTGGCTGCCTCCTTCGAAAAGCCTCGAGCTCTAGAGAGTCTTTCGATAGTCTGAAGGCAGTCAGACGAAGAGCGGGGAGGCTTTGGTGTACATTCTTTACGTGGGGCTGACGTAACAGATCTACTCTTAGAGGAAGACTCCTTGGAAAGTCTACCAGCCATCGAAGTACCTCGGTGAACCATTCTCTCGCGGGCCAGAGGGGAGCAACTAACGTCAACCTTGTCCCTTCGTGAGAGGCGAACTTCTGCAGTACCTTGTTGACAATCTTGAATGGTGGTAATGCATATAGGTCCAGATGAGACCAATCTAGAAGAAATGCGTCTATGTGTATTGCTGCTGGGTCTGGGACTGGAGAGCAATAAATTGGAAGTCTCTTGGTCATCGAGGTTGCAAAGAGGTCTATGGTGGGTTGACCCCAAGTCGCCCAAAGACTCTTGCACACGTCCTTGTGGAGGGTCCATTCCGTAGGAATTACCTGACCCCTCCGACTGAGGCAGTCTGCTAAGACGTTCAAGTCGCCCTGGATAAACCTCGTTAACAGGGAGATGCCTCGATCTCTTGACCAAATGAGCAGGTCCCTTGCGATCTCGTACAGCGTCAGGGAGTGGGAGCCTCCTTGCTTGGAAATGTATGCCAAGGCTGTGGTATTGTCGGAGTTGATCTCTACCACTTTGTTTCGAAGGAGACTCTCGAAGTTCATCAAGGCCTGGTGGACTGCCAAAAGCTCCTTGCCGTTGATGTGCATGCTCCTCTGACTTGAGGTCCACAGACCTGAGCATTCCCGACCGTCCAGGGTCGCACCCCAACCCAAATCCGACGCGTCTGAGAATAGTACGTGGTTTGGGTTCTGAACTGCTAGGGAAAGTCCCTCTCTCAGACTGATATTGTCGTTCCACCAATTCAGGCATGCCTTTACTGGTTCGGAGATCGGGATTGAGACCGTCTCTAACGTCTTGTCCTTTTTCCAGTGAAAGGCTAGATGGAACTGGAGAGGTCGAAGGTGTAGCCTTCCTAGCGAGACAAACTGCTCCAGGGATGATAGAGTTCCTACTAGACTTATCCAATTCCTGACTGAGCATCGTTCTCTATTCAACATCAGTTGGACTTTGAGCAGGGCTTGCTCTATTCGGGGGGCAGACGGAAAAGCCCGAAAAACTGGACTGCGAATCTCCATCCCTAAATACAGTATAGTTTGGGATGGAATCAGCTGGGACTTTTCTAGGTTGACCAAAAGTCCCAATTCCTTGGTCAGATCCAATGTCCAATGAAGATCCTGCAGACAGCGATGACTGGACGAGGCTCTGAAAAGCCAATCGTCCAAGTACAGGGAGGCTCGGATTCCCGATAAATGGAGGAATTTTGCTACATTCCTCATAAGCCTCGTAAACACGAGAGGAGCAGGACTTAGGCCAAAGCACAGGGCCCGAAACTGGTATACCACATTGTTGAAAACAAACCTCAGAAACGGTTGGGAATCTGGGTGTATGGGGATGTGGAAGTATGCGTCTCTTAGGTCGAGAGAGACCATCCAGTCTCCCTTTCTGACCGCTGCTAAGACTGATTTCGTGGTCTCCATGGTGAACTTTGTCTTCGTAACAAAGACGTTGAGAGCACTGACGTCTAGCACCGGTCTCCAACCTCCTGTCTTCTTCGGTACTAGGAAGAGACGGTTGTAAAACCCCGGTGATTGAAGGTCCGAGACTTTCACCACCGCTCCCTTCTCTAGCAAAAGAGACACTTCTAGGTTCAGGGCTTGTCTCTTTGACTCCTCTCGGTACCTGGGAGAGAGGTCGATGGGGGAAGTCGCTAGAGGAGGTTTGCGTACAAATGGAATTTTGTACCCCTCTCTGAGCAACCTCACAGATTGTTGGTCTGCGCCCCTCTTCTCCCAGGCCTGCCAGAAGTTCTTCAGTCTGGCTCCTACTGCTGTCTGAGGCTGCGGGCAGTCAGACTCTGCCACGTGAGGACTTGGCTCCTCTCTTCTTTCCTCTCTTTCCCTCGGCACGAGTACTTCCCCTGCTGGGAGCTCTGCCACGAAAGGGCGGAATAAATCTGGACGCCGGAGTGTCTATCCTAGGTCTAGCAGAAAAGGATGTCGAAGGAGTACCTTTGCGAGCAGAGGACGCCACCAAGTCATGGGTGTCCTTCTGCACGAGTGAAGAAGCTATGTCCTTAACCAATTGTTGCGGGAACAAAAACTTTGATAAGGGAGCAAAGAGCAGTTCAGATCTCTGACAGGGAGTAACTCCTGCCGACAGAAAAGAGCAAAGGGACTCTCGCTTCTTTAAGACTCCCGACGTAAAAGAGGAGGAGAGCTCATTGGAACCATCGCGGATGGCTTTATCCATACAGGACATAATCAGTAAGGAGACATCTCTATCAGCCGATGAGATTTTCCTACTTAAGGCTCCCAAACACCAGTCAAGGAAGTTGAAAACTTCAAAGGCTCTGTAAATGCCTTTCAGCAGATGGTCAAGGTCCGAGGAGGACCAACTAATCTTCGAGCGTCTCATGGCTAGGCGGCGGGGAGAGTCTACAAGGCTTGAGAAGTCACCCTGGGCAGAGGCAGGGACTCCCAAGCCGAGAACTTCTCCCGTGGCATACCAGACGCTCGATCTAGACGAGAGTTTAGACGGAGGGAAGGCAAAGGCCGTCTTCCCCAAACTCCTCTTGGTTTCCAACCAGTCGCCTAAAAGCCGTAAAGCTCTCTTGGAAGAGCGAGAGAGCACAAGTTTTGTAAAGGCTGGCATGTTAGCAGGTACGCCTAGGACAAACTCAGACGGCGGCGAACGAGGAGCAACAGCGACGAAGTGATCGGGAAACAACTCCTTAAAAATTAACATGACTTTCTTAAAGTCCATTGATGGAGGAACTGTTCTGGGTTCGTCTACATCCGAAGGATGATCATCATGCTGAGGGTCAGCAACGTCCTCATCTGAAGGATCCTCATCTGACAACTGCTGAGAAACAAGCAAAGGGGTTGGCAATGCTTGACACGCAGCGTCCACACGCACTGGTGCATTAGTAGCGGACCAGGACGCAACGTCATGTAACTGCTTAACAGTCTGTGAACTGTCAACAACAACAGGTGCGGGAGGACGCTCGGCGTCCACTCGAGACTGTTTTGACTGCCTAGTCTGAGCAGTCAAAACAACTCTAGACTGCGGTGGTTGATGCTCAGCGTCAAAACAAGTCAACTCCGCTGGTTGGCGAACGTCCTGAACGTCAACAGGAGCATTAGGAAGTGGCCTAACGTCCAAATGCGGCTGAAAATCAACACGTGACCGCATCGAGTGAGGCTCTACATATCGTGACTGACGTGACTTAGCTACGCCAACGTCAACAGGACGCACAAAGGTTCGTTTGGGCGGCTGAAGGCCAGGATCTCGATGAGATAAACGGCTAGGCTCAACGTGAACCTTATCGGTAGAATAGTCTTCCATAAGGGAGGCGAGCTTAGTCTGCATGTCCTGCAGTATAACCCATTTAGGGTCCACGGGAATGGGTGCGGTAAACGACGGGGTTAACGTCTGAGACGGCACAACCTTGCCTACACCAAGACTCTCTGAGCCTGTGTAACGTTGCTGCTTAGGCGGCGAGCAGTCATCCGATGACTGCAACGGGTCAGAACTGTCCCAATGACTACATCCAGGACGCTGGACCTGTCCTGAAGGGACCGACTTTCGCTTAAGGGGCCTAGAAACCTTGCTCCACGGTTTCTTATGCGAAAAGCCTTCGGATGACGAGGAGAAAATGGGTTCTCTCGTCTTATGGTAGGGGCGATCTTGGTGAGATACGCCTGATACCATACGACGTAAGTCGTACGACATTACTTCTCCCCTGGGCTTGGGAGCTTGCAAGAGGTCTCGGACTAGGTGAACGACAGGCACGAACAGACGAACCCTCGGTCGCAACACTGTTCACAACACTTTGCGCACTAATCACTTTCCCACTATTTTCCGCTGTGGCACTCTGACACTTAAGCTCTTTAACTTCAGCCATGAGTTGATTACGATCAGTTGCTAACGCTTCAACTCTTTCACCCAAGGCATGAATAGCACGTAACATGTCTTGCATAGATGGTTCCTGAGTGCCAGAAGGGGGGTTAGGTACAACCACTACAGGGGAAGGATTAGGGTCAGGGGCATGTGGAGAGGAAAAATCTACTGACCTAGAGGAACTCCTCCTTACCCTATCTCTCTCTAGCCTACGTGCATACTTATCGTATTCGAGCCAATCGAATTCCGAAAGGCCCACGCATTCCTCACACCGATCTCCCAATTGACAGGTTTTACCCCGACAATTGGAACACAGTATGTGGATCGAGAGAGGCCTTTGGAAGACGCCTATTACAGTCCCTAGCATTACACTTACGAAATCTAGGGGCTTGTGAAGCGTCAGCCATTTTGAATTAGTCAAAGAAAGTCCAAAAAACAATCCAAGTCATCAACAATTAAATCTGTCCAATAAAGAGTTCAAGAGTTTAAGTTGAGGAAAAACACCTGCACTGCGAAAGCTCAAACCAAAATGAAGTACTTCACCAAATATGTTGAGAAAACTCCAGGTTATACAGCGAGTATTGATACGTCTTGTCGTCAAGGTCGACAGAGAAGAATTGAAGGTTTTGTTTACATGCAAGAGTGGTATCTGGCCGATAGTTGGCGCTGGTGGGCACACCCGCAACCTTCATAGCGATCGCTCGCGAGTTTTTGAGTGTGTTTTCTGTCGAGCCGCTGAGCAGCAGCTATTATATATTCACCGGCTAAGTTAAATATTTAAAAATAAGAGGGTTGGGCATGAATGTAAAGAGAGTTCTATATGAGAAAGTGATTGTACCAACTGTGATGTATGGATCGGAGTTGTGGCGAATGAAAGTGATGGAGAGACAGAAATTGAATGTGTTTGAGATGAAGTGTCTAAGGAGTATGGCTGGTGTATCTCGAGTAGATAGGGTTAGGAACGAAGTGGTGAGGGTGAGAACGGGTGTAAGAAATGAGTTAGCAGCTAGAGTGGATATGAATGTGTTGAGGTGGTTTGGCCATGTTGAGAGAATGGAAAATGGCTGTCTGCTAAAGAAGGTGATGAATGCAAGAGTTGATGGGAGAAGTACGAGAGGAAGGCCAAGGTTTGGGTGGATGGATGGAGTGAAGGAAGCTCTGGGTGATAGGAGGATAGATGTGAGCGAGGCAAGAGAGCGTGCTAGAAATAGGAATGAATGGCGAGCGATTGTGAAGCAGTTCCGGTAGGCCTTGCTGCTGCCTCCGATGCCTTAGATGACCGCGGAGGTAGCAGCAGTAGGGGATTCAGCATTATGAAGCCTCATCTCTGGTGGATAATGTGGGAGGGTGGGCTGTGACACCCTAGCAGTACCAGCTGAACTCGGTTGAGTCCCTTGTTAGGCTGGGAGGAACGTAGAGAGTAGAGGTCCTCTTTTTGTTTTTGTTTCTTTGTTGATGTCGGCAACCCCCCAAAATTGGGGGAAGTGCCTTGGTATATGAATGTATGTATGTATAAAGGGGAGTAATCTTGAATTGTCACCCCTGTGATGCGTGGTTCTTTACAAGTATCACTACATAGCAATCACTGGATGGAGCAGGTCCTTATTACTCATGACAGAAGAAAAGAAATGTAAACACTAGCTAAAATACAGTCTTATTATTATTATTATTATTATTATTATTATTATTATTATCATTATTACTAGCTAAGCTACAACCCTAGTTGGAAAAGCAAGATGCTATAAGCCCAAGGACGCCAACAGGGAAAAATAGCCCAGTGAGGAACGGAAATAAGGAATTAGATAAACGATATAAGAAGTAACGAACAATTAAAATGAAGTATCTTAAACCATTAACAACATTGAAGCAGATATTTCATATATAAACTATAAAACAACTTATAGCAGCCTGTTCAACATAAAAACATTTACTGTAAGTATGAACTTTTGAAGTTCTCCTGATTCAACTACCCGATTAGGAAGATCATTCCACAACTTGGTCACAGCTACAATAAAACTTCTAGAATACTGTGTAGTATTGAACCTCATGATGAAGAAGGCCTAACTATTAGAATTAACTGCATGCCTAGTATTACGAACAGGATGGAACTGTCCGGGAAGATGTGAATGTAAAGGATAGTCAGAATTATAAAAATCTTATGCAACAGGCATAATGAACTAATTGAACGATGGTGCCAGAGATTAATATCTAGATCAGTAACGAGAAATTTAATAGAGCGTAAGTTCCTGTCCAACAAATTAAGATGAGAATAAGCAGCTGAAGACCAGAAAGGAGAACAATCCTCGAAACAAGGTAGAATGAAAAGATTAAAACACTTCTTCAGAATAGATTGATCACTGAAAATCTTAAAAGACTTTCTCAATAAGTAAATTATTTTGTGCAATCGAAGACGACATAGAGCTGCTGTATCTCAAAAGTAAATTTGCTGTCAAGAATCACACCTAAAATTCTAGGTTATACAAAGTTAAAGAAACATTATCAAGGCTGAGATTCGGATGTTGAGGAGCCACTGTCCTTGATCTACTTACAATCATACTTTGGGTTTTCTTAGGATTCAACTTCATATCCTATAATTTGCAACATACACTAATTTTATCTAATATCTCTATTAAGGGATTCAGCAACCCCAGATCTACATTCAGGAGATGGAATTGATGCAAAGAGAGTAGCATCATCTGCATATGCAACAAGCTTGTAATCTTCAACCATGCCTTTTGAAGTGGCTTGTAAGAGGATTGATGAAACTTTTAAAGACCAAAGAAAAGTCCAAATTGGCAAGTTTAATCAGGTCAAGCCTCTAACTTATCTGAAGGTCCCATATCTTGTCTAAAAAGCTCAAATATAGTACATGTAAGCTGGTAGACCCTTTATCCTTCATAATGGAAGTGAACAACTTTCTGCTTTGTTGCTGAAGTTGCTGAAATTTTTTTTAGACTTATATAAAACTAATCAGGTACCCAATCTTGTTCTAGCTTTCAATATAATTTCTTGCTTTGAGCCCATCACTACGGCTAATAAATGAAAATCTTTAAATACAGGATTTGCAAGCTTGATTTTCTCAAGTATTGCTGTACAGTATTAATGTACAGTGTTCTCAAAATACTTTCCTTACAGTTATTTCATTGCTATAGATAACTTACTTAAAGCAGAGAAGCCTAGGCTAATTTTCTATAGGGACATGATGATGGTAATACTACTCCCTGTCTTTACAAAACCCTAACAAGCTTAGTTTTTGTTAGTTTTATCTGACCAGGTCAGGTAGAAACATCCCTGCTGGTCTTCTGCTAGGTGGGGATTCAAGACCTGCTCGCAGTCAATAGTTTCTAACAATATGTGCAACCTCAATATCGTTGTGAGCTAGGGATGGGGGTTTTTGGGAGCCAATAGGTATAACTACTGAGTTATCACCAGCCATTGCCAAGCCCCCTCGTTGCAGCTTCACGGAGAGGGGGACACGGGCAATGATTACTGCACATACATATATATACAGCATATATATATGGTCAGCCTCTAGGGCATTGTCCGTCCCTTGCCTTTGCCATTCATGAGCGACCTTTAAAAACCTATAAATAAGGAAAGTGATTAAATCCCACTTCGTATCTCATTGACTAAAAATAATATCTCTTCAGTTAATCAACTTGCATAACAAGAAATTGAAGATTTCTTTTTTAAGAGGCACAATGATTAGGCCAAGACTCGCTACCAAATCAAAATCCAAGACAAGGAATGGTTATTGATTAGTCTTATACAAGTCAGCACATATCTGTTAAAGAAGGTTTAAAGAACTAAAAGCAAATCTGAATCACCCGATTTTTTCTATATCTAAGATAATATTTTTTAATCTAGCCATGACAAAGTTGGAGAACTGAGGAGTGTAAATTGTCTTGGAAGTACTGTAGCCACTTTTTCAGATTTAGCAGAATAGGAAACTTCCAAACTTACCTTAATCAATTTATTAAGGTATACCTCAGCAGTTAGGTTACACACAGATTGAAAAGGCAATACTGTACTTCCTCACTTTCATCATGTCTCTGAGTTTTCTTCTTTCTCTTTTTCTGTACCACAGGTGATCTTTTGGCTTGTTTACCATTTTAAAAAAGGTATCTGCGTGAGTGAGTAGAGAACTTATTTTGGCTTTGGATGTACTGTTCTAGCTCATACATTAACCCCACTAACATTATTCTGTTAATAGGTAGTGGCCGGACTTGCCAGCAAACAGCATAAACTATCGTCTGAAACATGATGAAGTTCTAAGCAACAAGAATTTGGCCAAAGGTGAATAGAAAGCAACATAGCTTCTCAGATTTTAAAGTCTTTTCCACAGGTCTCTAAACATCAGCTCCATCATTTAGAGCAAAAATTGACAAATGATGATAGGAAACCAAACAGCCATAGTTAGTGTTGGTCTGTGTTCCCTTACCCATGATAAAGGGTTACAAGTCTGAGATAATAAAATCTGTATAGAGATGTACACCCTAAGTAAAATTAAAATAAATGTGTAAATTGGAATACTAATAAAAATCCATTGCCTAAATACTTCAGCAGTGAAAGGGAATTAAAATCTGTTCATCATGCAAGCAAATCTCTATAAAATCTCTATTGTGCATGCACTACATGTTCTCCTATGTCATAACAGATGAGAATTGCAAAATGTACTTTTTATTGAAGAGCAGATGCAAATCATATAGGCCTACAGTTAAATCCTTCATTCCCCCTTCACATTACAACAATGACTTCAAAGCATTCAAGAAGTTCATACCAAATACAGTACAGTATACAGAATTCAGTCCTGTAGAGTATAGATATATAACAGCACAGATTTAATGTTTTACAAAAATCTTTAAGGGAACTTTACAAGTTTTTACAGGTTTCAATAAATCAGAATGTTTTCTGAAAATAGGATGTGAAGTTTTGACAAGAGTGCAAACAAAAATGAAAAGCAAAACTTGTACAAGATGTTTCAGTACCTTTTCTGAATGGATCACTCAAACATGAGACGCCCCTAGGGTGGGCTAAAAACAAAATCAAAATTATTAGTATCATATAGAGCCTTTTCAACATCAAATAAAAAAAAAAAATTCCTGCGTTATTTAGATTTGCTACCTGAATGATAAACATTATTAATATCTGTTCTGGCTGATGAAGACACATAAAATCATTTGATGTTCATCTGAATCCATAATTCAAAGTTAAGCTACATATTACTTTCTTAATCACTGAAAATGAACTATACATAATTCATGAAATAAAATGGCAATTATTTTTTTTAGGTTATGTAACAATTCAATATACTGTAACCCCATAGCAGTTTCCTTAGATCATACTCATCTTTTGATATTCTTACACTCAGCAAAATATATAGAGAGAGTACAATACATCATTAAGTAATATCATAATGACAGAAAATATATGACATTGATACACAGTACTGTTCTTAGAAAGTTGTCCCAAAAATATGTACTGTAAAAAAAAATCAAACTACCATTTATGAAAGTGCTTCTTTTTAAAGATTTTCTAAATTTTTTTCACAATTGAACTAAAGAATACCATTAAACTAAGCATCTTGAAACATGATTGTTACTTCATTTTGCCTCTCCATAGAGAATACAAAACTAAGGACAATTTGAAAAGTCCATACAAAACCCCTTTTCTTTGCTACTATATAAATATACGCAAATTTATGAAGCCGTAATATTTCTAAATATGTTATCCTTCTAATTTGCCTAAACTTCAGGTACATTAACATATTCACTACCTATTACAAGCCTGGCTGGTGATTCCCCTCTCTTGGTTTTCAGTAACCAACAGGTATGCAGGACAAATTTATAAAAAAAAAAAAAATTCTAACTTGGTTTTGCTTGCCTTGAATTGAAACAACAGATATTTAATGATAACATCTATTATTCTAATACTTATCATATGCTTATAATACTTACCTCCGAAAGTTGCAATTTTTTCACCTTTCAAATAAAAGAGTATAAAAGAAATCTCTCTCCTTTCCTTATGTTTCCTACTTCATAGTACATTATTTTTCATGTAATGCCATCTGTGGAGTGTTACTGAAACCAATGTTGTGGTGTGATGCCAAAAACTTCATAATCTTAAGGTTGAAACATACTTCAACCTAATAAAGTTCTTGACATCACCATGAAAGTAGGAAGAAGTCTAGGTAAGTATTGAAATTTTACATTTCATTATTAAAACATTTCAATGAATCTTACCTGGTGCTCATGATGATGATTTCCACACTCTTATGTAGGTGGGTAAGTGAGGAAAAGAAACTAAATATAACTACGTACATTGATACCCCAGTTCACGAGTTTAATTTGTACCGGGAGTGAGCTCACAATCCAAAATGCTCATACACTAAAACAATTTTTCCAATAAAAAATAAAGGAAATTCACTTAGTGCATTCCATATGTCCACAAATAGACATATACTCTAATTTTTAAAGGTTTATAATGTTATTTACACAAGAAATTATAACCCAAACATCAGAAATGAATACTAATTAATAGGTCACAATAAAGAACAGAAATATATTGACAAATTAACTTTTACTTTATCTTCGAGGAGAGTCATGACTGGCATGAGGGAGACGAGAGAGGAGGAGGAGGAGGAGGAGGAGGAGGAGGAGGAGGAGGAGGAGGAGGAGGAGGATGACGAGGAGGAGGAGGATGACGAGGAGGAGGAGGAGGAGGAGGAGGTTACCGCTAGAGGGAAGAATCTCCCTCCATGATATGTCCTGGTAAAACATCGGGTGTCAACTCTCGTGAACGGTGTTTGCTATCACTAACTGAATCACTGAATTTACTCTTTTGGGAAACAATCTTTTTTTTATCTCCTATGTTCAACCTTAATAAGCAACCTATCTAGAGACGACTGTTTTAGTCTTCTTTAAAATAGTATGAAAATTGGACGCTGCTCACCCTGCCGAAACTTTATCAGGGTGATGTGATTCTACAAAATTTTGTGTGGTTTCCTACATTTCCAACATCTATCTCATTTCAATCGAGACAAGAGCTTTGTGACAGCTTCAAGTCAAAATTCACTTTATCATCTTATCGAGGTAAATCAGCAGCCTTCAAATTTATAGTGCTCTCGAAAGAGGCTTATGCCAGCCAGGTGCCTTTAGTTAATTCTGTGATATGCCACAATATCAATTACTATACATAAATGTAAATCTCTTGAGCTTGAATCGGAAGGAGTCAAAATGAGTCGAGTTTCTTTACCATTCTTCTATCTCAGAATACGATTTAATTGGTAAGAACCTGGATTACGGCAAGCCAAAGCACTGATACTAGAAGACACTGAACCAAAATGAGAAAACAAAGTTGATGATAAGGATTCAATTCTCTAATGTGCTAAGATGTACCCATAATAAAAACAACTGATAAATCATTACCACTAGGCATCAAAATCTCTATTTCCTAACATGAATATGGTAGCCTAAAATAGACCCAGTTAAGCTGGAAGAACCACCAGCAACAGGGTCATTATCACCTAACGATACATTACATGAGAATAAAGGAACAGTTAAAATGATGAAACTAAAGAACTGTTTCATAAAAATGCTAAACTGATATTTAAGGCCAAGACAGGAGTATTGTTCTCCTATCTGGTCTTCAGCTGCTGATTCTCACCTTGATTTATTGGACAGGGACTTACGGTCTATTAAATTTCTTATTCCTGATCTAGATATTAATCTCTGGCAATAAGTTCATTATGTATGTTGCATAAGATTTTTTTTTACAATTCTGATCATCCTTTACATTCAGATCTTCCCGGACAGTTCCATCCTGTTTGTATTACAAGTCAGGCCTTCTCTATCATGAGGCTCAACACTACACAGAACTCTAGAAGTTTTATTGTAGCTGTGACCAAGTTGTGGAATGATCTTCCTAATTGGGTAGTTGAATCAGTAGAACTTCAAAAGTTCACACTTGCAGCAAATGTTTTAATGTTGAACAGGCTTACTTAAGTTCTTTTATAATTTATATATGAAATATTTGTTTTAATTGTGTTAATGTTTTAAAAATATTATATTTTAACTTTTCATTACTTATGTTTATTTATTTCCTTATTTCCTTTCCTCACTGGGCTAGTTTTCCCTGTTGGAGCCCTTGGGCTTATAGCATCTTGATTTTCCAACTAGGGTTGTAGCTTAGCTAGTAATAATAATAATCATAATAATAACTGTTTAGTCACTCTTTGAGCTCTTTAATTCTTACCTATATACTAGAAGACTTCAAGTGTATTCACTAACCTAACTTGAGACAACTTTACCAATTTATTACTTTCCATTCTCTTAAATTTCAAATCTCTATCATATACCCTTTTTGACACAAACTGAACATATTCCATTGTAAGTATCCCTGGATACTTTGAACATTTTGAACATCTACGCTTCAAATCACAGGTATTATTAAATTGTAGCCCATTCACTGAACATTTGAAACATAAAATTTAAAATCAGAAGAAAATATATGGTACCTTTATGCTCTAGCGCCATCTACAAAACTATTAGTAAAAAGTATCCTCATTACACCAAAGCTGTTGTGCTGAATGGTTGAAACACCCTGAAGTTCCCAGGAAACAAGAGGTAATGATATTGCCCTCACACAACAACACTGGTTCCACTAACACTTCACAGATGGCGATGTGGGATCAATAATATACTAAGGGAGAGGTAATATTAGGAATAAAAAAAAATGTTTTTTTACCTTTTTATTCAAAAGGTTAAAAACTGTAGCTTAGTGGAGGTAAGTATGAACTACAGATAAGATTCACTGAAATAATATTTAATCTGAGGTTGCTTGCCTTGAATTCATCATAAAAGAAGAGCCATAAAAGCCTAATTTTAAACTACAATAAATCACAGTAATCCCTAGCCATATCGCATTTCACTTATTGCTCTGTCTGTATGTCGTATATTTAAAAATATATTACTGTACAGTATATGTAAATCTATATCGCGGATTCATTTTTATATCATATTTTTTATATTTGAATAATCATTTTTAAATATTAATTTTTGGGTTATATAAGCTTAAATCTATGAAGATAATAAAGAAAATTAGAAAAATCATAAAAAAACAAGGAAAAATATATACTGTAGATTTCTGTATCAACTTCATGGTTGTTTAGCTACTGTGAGGGGGAGGGCTGGGATGAAACACCCACAATAGCAGGGAATTACTGTATTTCAATAGAATTCATGTACTTTTCATTCGCATATGGAAAGCCTCCGCCATAATAAAAAAGCAAAAGTAAAATTTCCTAGATGTATGTAAAACACTACGTACCAGTTGCAAAACAACACTGGTGAATAGAGAGGCAGTGTAAACAGCATCTGCTCCTATCAAGCACCAATTTTCTGTCTTATTCTTCTTTGGCATAAGCAATTTGTGTAGAATATCTCAGCCACTGTGAGTGGAGAGGTAGATAAGAACTTACAAAAATTCCAGGTATTGTACCGGTAAGTATTAAAATAATTAATTTTAGTTCTAAAATTAGGTTTACAGTACAGTATTTCCATGAAAATTCACAGAATTCATGTGCTGAGTGCGACATTGCCCTGGAAGGAGGGAGGGACAGCAATATTCAAACTGAAATAAACTAGGATAAACATATGACAATTACAAAGCTTGTTGTCAACACATGAGACTTAAACAAAGCTCTTACCAGCTATGAACCAAAGATCAAAAAGCCAAAAGCAATATGCATCTGTCCAACCTGCAGAGGATCTCCCTATTTTGAATATGGAATAGTGTCTAACATTCTTGATAACTTAAAATATGAGCTAAAGTAAATAATGAGCTAATTGTGAAACAAAGTTTAATGTGAAAAAAAAATCAGTGGTAAAGACAAATAAAAAGCTTGGTAGTACAGTAATCTTTTTCTGTCTCTTAGTGTTATTCCCATCATTATTCTTTCTGTAGCTCCCACAGTTGTAACAGGCTTATGTTCTAAGGCTTTAGCAATTCTCCAAGTTTTTGGTGCATAAGTTAATACTGGTAGAACCAACCGATTACATATTTTATTTCTAGAGAAATGATATTTTGATTATAAAATAAATTTTTGAATATACTTACCCGGTGAATATATAATAGCTGACGTCTCCGACGGCTCGACAGATTCCAAAAACTCGCGAGCGATCGCCGTGAAGGTTGCGGGTGTGACCACCAGCGCCGACTATCGGCCAGATACCGCATATACTTGTCAATTTCTCCAGTTCTTCTCAGTCCGCTGGGTCTCTATCGGGGAGGAAGGGAGGGCCTTTAATTTATATATTCACCGGGTAAGTATATTCAAAAATTTATTTTATAATCAAAATATCATTTTTAAATATTAAATTTAGCCGGTGAATATATAATAGCTGATTCACACCCATGGTGGTGGGTAGAGACCAGTATTAATACAATAAAGGCGTATATGCTCAAGAGTTTTTTGACAATTATTTCATAAAAAACCAACTTAAGTATAGGTACCTGGTAAGGAAGCTGACTCTGATGATTACTTTGCCTCATTAGTCTGCTTTCCTCACGAAGCCCAGCCATCCTCTCAGGATGCTGAAAAACTCCCAGGAGCTGTTATATCCAGGGCGAACACCCCTATAACAGGACCTCATCAATACCCTTAATCTGGGCGCTCTCAAGAAACAACATTTTGACCACCCGCCAAATCAAAAAGATTGCGAAAGACTTCTTAGTCTCCCGTACAACCCAAAATAAGCTTAAAAGTTTCAAGAGTAGATTAAAAGGATATTGGGATTAAGGGAATGTAGTGGTAAAGCCTTCACCCACTACAGTACTGCACTCGCTGCTACGAATGGTCCCAGTGTGTAGCAGTCCTCATAAAGAGTCTGGACATCTTTCAAGTAATATGAAGCGAATACCGACTTGCCTCTCCAAAAGGTCGCGTCCATAATACCTTTAATGGATCTATTTTGCTTGAACGCTACTGAAGTTGCTATCGCTCTGACTTCATGAGCCTTGACTTTAAGTAAATTACGATCCTTCTCACTTAAATGAGAGTGTGCCTCCCGAATCAAAAGTCTAATAAAATAAGACCACGCATTCTTAGACATGGGCAAAGAGGGCTTTTTAACGGAGCACCATAAAGCCTCTGAACAACCTCGTAGCGGTTTAGCTCTGGATAAATAAAATTTAAGAGCTCTAACGGGGCACAGCACTCTTTCAACTTCATTCCCCACAATCTCAGAAAGACTGGGGATATCAAATGATTTAGGCCAAGGACGAGACGGAAGTCCATTCTTGGCCAAAAAACCAAGTTGAAGAGCGCATACTGCTTTATTAGTGGAGAAGCCGATGTTCTTGCTAAAAGCATGTATCTCACTAACCCTTTTAGCCAAAGCCAAGCACACCAAAAAAAGTGTCTTGAGGGTAAGATCCTTCAGGGAGGCTGAATTTAATGGTTCAAACCTGTTTGACATAAGGAACCGTAGGACCACGTCCAAGTTCCAAGCAGGAGTCGAAATATGACGCTCCTTGGAAGTCTCGAAAGACTTAAGCAGGTCTTGGAGATCTTTGTTATTAGAAAGATCCAAACCCCTATGCCTGAAAATTAATGGTGGATGCAGAGAGGGAGCGACCGTTTCTCAGATAAAGCAGAAACTCCGCAATCTGCGCTACAGAGGCACTTGGAAGAGGAAATAGAGGAGGACTTGCACCAGTCTCTAAATACCTCCCATTTCGACTGATAGATCCTGATGGTAGAGGATCTTCTAGCCCTCGCGATCGCTCTAGCTGCCTCCTTCGAAAACCCTCGAGCTCAAGAGAGTCTTTCGATAGTCTGAAGGCAGTTAGACAAAGCGTGGGGAGGCTTTGATGAAATCTCTTTACGTGAGGCTGTCGCAAGAGACCATCCGCAACGGCAGACTTCTTGGAATGTCTACCAGCCATAGAAGTACCTCTGTGAACCACTCTCTCGCGGGCCAGCGTGGAGCAACCAACATCAACCTGGTCCCTTCGTGAGAGGTGAACTTCTGCAGCACCTTGTTTAGGATCTTGAAAGGCGGAAAGGCATAAACGTCCAGGTGAGACCAGTCCAGCAGGAAAGCGTCTATGTGGGCTTCCTCTGGATCCGGAACTGGAAAGCAGTAAGTCGAGAGCCTCTTTGTCAGTGAAGTCGCAAAAAGATCTATGGTGGGTTGACCCCATGTCATCCATAGCTTCTCGCACACAGTCTTGTGCAACGTCCACTCCATGGAGATGACTTGTCCTCTTCTGCTGCGGCAGTCCGCCAAGACATTCATTTTTCCTTGCACCAATCTCGCCAAAGGAGGGATGTTACTTGCCTTAAATGGAGTTCCTTCTGATCCGTGGACCAAAGACCCGAGCATTCCAGACTGTCCAGTGGAGCTCCCTAACCCAAATCCGATGCATCTGAATACAACACATGGTTTGGGTTCTTGATCGCAAGAGAAAGACCTTCTCGAAGTCTGATGTTGCTGTCCCACCAAGTCAGACATGTCTAGACTGAGTTGGAGATTGGGAAAGAGATACTCTCTAAGCCCTTCTCCTTGTTCCAATGGTTTAGGTGAAATTGGAGAGGGCAAAGGTCGAGTCTCCCCAGAGAGATAAACTACTCCAGCGATGAAAGAGTTCCTACGAGGCTAGTTCAAACTCTTACAGAGCAACTGTTTTTCTCTTGCAAGTGAAGGACTTTTAACAGAGCTTGTTCCATTCTTGTGGGAGACGAAAAAAGGCCCGAAAAATCAGACACTGTATCTCCATTCCCAAATAAAGAATAGTCTGGGATGGGGTACTGTAAGTTACGACTTCTCTACGTTCACTATGAGACCTAGCTCCTTGGTTAGGTCTAAAGTCCATTAGAGGCTCTCCAGACAGCGATTTAATGACGACGCCCTGATTAGCCAGTCGTCAAAATAAAGGGAGGCTCTGAATCCTCAAAAAATGTAGAAAGCTTGCTACATTTTGCAAGGGCCTTGTAAAAACAAGAGGAGCAGGAATGAGGCCGAAGTACAGTGCTCGAAATTGGTACATTACTTTCCCGTCCACAAACCTCAGAAGTTGTTGAAAGTTTGGATGAATCGGGATGTGGAAGTATGCATCCTGAAGGTCGAGAGAGACCATCCAGTCGCCTTCCCTTACTGCTGCCAAGACAGATTTGGTAGTCTTCATCGTAAAGTTTGTCTTGACAATGAACACATTGAGCGCACTTACATCTCAAGTACTCCTGCAGTGAACGTGGCTGCCAGATCATTGGAGCCATCCCTGATAGCCTTGTTCCTGCAGTGAACGTGGCTGCCAGATCATTGGAGCCATCCCTGATAGCCTTGTTCATGCATGACATAATTGTACAGCAATACATTGACAGCTGGAGAGACCTTCTTACTTAAGGCTCCCAGGGACCAATCCAACAAATAAAAACTTCAAACGCTCGAAAAAAACTCCTAACAGGAGATGGTCTAGCTCTGAAGCCGACCATAAAATCTTGGAGCGTCTCATGGCTAGACAACGAGGAGAGTCCACAAGGCTTAAGAAGCCTCCCTGGGCAGAGGCAGGTACTCCCAAGCCGAGAACTTCTCCTCGAGCTTCTCCTGTGTCACACCAGATGCCCGAGCGAGAAGCTAATTAAGAAGGAGGAAAAGCAAAAGCAGACTTTCCTAAACTTCTCCTGGATTCCAACCAGTCTCCCAGCAAGAGCATGGCCCTCTTGGAAGAACAAGAGAGAACTGACTTCGTAAAAGTAGGCGTCGAAGAAAGTCTAGGACAAAATTTCACTAAAGAAATTCATAATTAAAATACAAGGGATTGTTGGACCACCCTAGGTTACTCCTCTTCTGAATGACTCTCCAAAGGTACATTAGTTGAAAGGGGGTCATCTACTTCTTCAGAAGGCACATCATCTGATAAATCTAAAGTCTTGCGAGAAGGAGATTTATATTCAGAATGACGTGAAGGAAAAGCCTGACAGGCTACATCAACTTGTATATGAACAGAAGTTAAAGTTGGAGGGTCGATGTCACGTTGTGACTGCAGAGAATGTTATTCTACTACACGTCGTGACAGAAGTAACTTCCGTTCAAACGTCCCGTAGTAACAGCGGTGACTGCTGTTCGATGCTATATCGTGACTACGATGACTGACCCTCGACGTCACGTCATGTCTACGGTGTCTACCGCTCAACGTCACGTCGTGTCTGCGGTGTCTGCATCTCAACGTCACGCTGTGACTGCGGTGGCTGACGTTCAAAGCGATCAAAGTTACATCGAGATTTATGCTCCGCATCTCGCTTAACAGCAAAGCTGTCACTAGAGATAACGTCAGCGTGGCGTAACAAAGCTCGTCTAGAAGGTTGAAGACCCGAATCACGTATCCCAGAACCGTGACGTACAAAAAGCAAAGGATCCTTTCGCACAGGAACAGGATCGAAAGCTTCTATCGAAGAAGAAAGCTTTAACAGCATATCTAACTTCGGATCAACCTGTGACTGCAGTGGCTGACGTTCAAACGTCACGTAGTAAACAGCAGTGACTGCTGATCGATGCTATATCGAGACTACGGTGACTGACACTCGATGTCACGTTGTGTCTACGGTGTCTACTGCTCAACGTCACGTCGAGTCTGTGGCAGAAACGTCTGTACATGAACGTCATCGCTATGAACGGGACTCTTATTATGACTACAGCTAGGACGTTGAACTTGTTCTGAAGGAACTAATAAATGTTTCAACCGTCTCGAAACTTTACGCCCAGGCTTTTAAAGAGACGAATCATCGGAAGACGAGGAGAAACTTCGTCTCTCCTGTCTTATGGCAAGGACGTGCTTGCCGAGCAACGTCTGATACCTTTGAGGGAACGTCTGTTCGTTGGTTTACACTCCTCACTCCCTTAGGTCCTACGACATTCCTTCTCCCTGTTGCAGGGGAGCCTGAAAGAGGTCTCGGACTAGGCAAGTGACAAGCACGAACAAACGAACCCTCCGCAACACAGAACATGTTTTTTGCACTTACTTCACTGATATCGTATTTTTCAATAATTTCACATTAAACATGAATAAAACTGATTTCTACCTGAAGCACGCAATTCTCCCTTACATCAAAAGGTTAGAATTGCGAAATGAGTCGTATAATGTAAGCACATTAGTACAAAATGAAACACACATACAAAAATCAATAAACATATACATATATATCGAATAAAACGGAAATATATAAAGTTAAAAAGATCAGTGACTGGGGAGGAGACTAAACACTAGTTCACTACGGACTACGTTTTCAATCTCTCACCGTAGAGTGCCTTGGGACGAGAATAAAAACTAAAACGTTTTATCCTCTCTCCCCGTACAGAGACTTGGGACGAGAGTAAAAAAAAAAAACTGAATCGAGAACAACGTTACTCGCTCCCAAACTCCTTGTACAGAGACTTGGGACGAGAATAAAGATCGGATCGTTCTCTCTCTCTCTCTCCGTCTCTCTCTCTCTCTCTCTCTTGTCACTCACAAGAGAATGGCCCACTCACCCTTCGTCAATAACAGGTTATTTGACTAAAGGAAAAAACTGAAAGGACTAAGAAATTGAAAATTAACAAGTTCCTTTAAATTAGTATCTAAAACACTTCAGTTTGAAAGAAGAATGAACAAAACGTCAAAATCGATTTACTCTTTCTGCAAAGTGAAACCGTGATTCTCTCTTTCTCTATCGTAACGATAGAGCGCAAACTGCGTAGCATAAATAAACCAAACGTTAGTTCATCTTTGAAAAAACAGCACGAAGACTATTCAAAGAATATATTTCTTAAAATATTTTCTAAAAAATATTCATTTCATCACTCTTACAGCACAACTGTTTTAAACTAAACAAAAATAAAAGTTGAATGGGCTCAACGTTGTTTAACTTCGTTTTCCAAGTTAGGACCGCCTACATAGAATAGGTAAAGGCCGCATATAAACAAAAACATAAAATTTATCTTGATGTTTAGTATAAATGGAAAGCTAATCGAAGAGGCCTAATAAAGGCGGGTGAGATATAAAATATAAAATATATAGAGGTAAATCTATAAATATCAACAATAATTTATAAAGTGATAAAATAATTACTAAAAGCCTTTAACACACTTCCGTACACTGAGGGAAGGGTCGGCCATCTTTTCTCTATGGAAAAACCAGAGATTAAAAAAAAAGCAAGGGCAAAACACTTTTCCTCTCCTTTCAAAAGCATTTCTTTTGAAGATAGTATTGAATAATCCAACACGGCGAAAGCAATAAAACCAAAACCAAGTACTTCACCAATTCGGTCAAAAACTCGAGGTCATAAAGCGAGCGGAACCAACTTGTCGACAAGACCGACAGAGAAGAACTGGAGAAATTGACAAGTATATGCGGTATCTGGCCGATAGTCGGCGCTGGTGGTCACACCCGCAACCTTCACGGCGATCGCTCACGAGTTTTTGGAATCTGTCGAGCCGTCGGAGACGTCAGCTATTATATATTCACCGGCTAAGTTTAATATTTAAAAATTAGCATTTTACTTTTCATAATATAATTTTCTTAACCAAAATCTCTCTATCCCATGCTTAGCCTTCTTTTAATTTTGGTCTCACGTCTAGGGGAAACACTGCCTGTCCTGGGTATGTATATTCATTAACAATCTCTAGAGGTTCCTCCATAAACATTATTTTTGACTCTGCATTTTCACTAAACATTATTTTAGTTTCACTCATATCCACTTTGTCTTACATTTCTTCTATCATCTTTTGCAATTCCTCCCATGATTTACTAAACAGAACTATGTCATTGGCAAATTTCAAGTTGTTAAGCTATTCCCCATTAATTTCAATTCCTACATTTTCCCCTATGTAAATTTGAAAAAACTTCTGCGCATTCTGTGAATAATCAGAATTTTCTTACTACCTTTATATAGTTTCAGGATTGCTGTACTTCCTGTATAGATATCTTCAAGTGTTCTAACATAAGACTCATCTATTCCTTGTCTTTGAAGAGCTTTTATTACTGCTGAAATTTTAACAGAATCAAAAGCTTTCTCATGGAGATAAATGCCATTCATAGTACAGTAGTTTGTCATACTCCATTGACTTTTCCATTACCTGGTTAATTATATGGATAAGGTCAGTTGTTGAATGCCCGTTTCTAAAGCCTGTCTGCTCTCTTGGTTGATTGAAGTCTAGCTGTTTTTTCTAATCGGCTTAATATGTAAATATTTTATATATCACTGAGAGTAAACTTATTGGGCAGTATCTTTTCACAAGTCTTTTATGTCTCCCTCTATGTGAATTAGTATAATGATAAAGTTTTCCCAAGCTGTGGGTATAGAGCATTCTTGCAGGCATTTTGTGTAAAGTTCAGTGAGTTTTACTACTATCAAATCTCCATCTATCATTAAATCTATTATTGTTACTATACCTTATGACATATCATTAATATCATCGCAGGATTTGCATTAAGGTAGGATTTCCTTCTAACTATACTACTGAAAGTAACTAAATATACTGGTCTACTTAACTATCAATTAATCAAATATTTTAATTACCTGTGAACCAATAAAAAGTACCAAATTCTACCAAATACTAACAGATATTCAAGCTTAACCTATCTTGGCTTTATGCTGCATACTAATCTACCTTTACACTGTATAATAAACCAAGCCAATAGCTATTGCTTAAGAGAAATACTTTGTAACTACAATGATTTCCTGAATACTATACAGTAAATTAAATATCGCTACCTTTTTTCTGAAATTCCTTTCCATTCTTTTTGAAAACACGATATTCTGAAAATGAAACATCTATGTAAGACATAGCAAATCAGTGATAACATCAAACTCCTGTCATATCAAAATACTACTTTTGTAAAAGATAACAAAATCTCTCAAAATAGTTAGTTTTACATAAGGAACTGAATAATCTTCACAACACATAAAATCAAAATCAACGCTGAGGAGGGAATCTAATGCGTGAACCTGTGCTAGAAAAGAATAAGTTATATTAGTTGCATTATATCCTGTAAGATTACCTGTAACCTACCAATTATGAGCCAAGTAAACACCATAGGTGTAAATGTCTAGAAAAAAATACACAGCGGAGAGGGGTTCCAGCTCACGACTCACTGAAACAAGTCAGATATGTTTTCAATATTTTACCACAACAATTAGACTTTCGCCCAAGATGATGAAGTGTAATTCGTAATTGTAGTTATCCTTCCTAAAATGTTATTTTCATTAGTAAAATAAATTTTTGAATATACTTACCCGATAATCATGTAGCTGTCAACTCCGTTGCCCGACAGAATTCTACGGGAGGGATATGCCAGCTATCACTATACTAGAAGGGGGTGTACTCACAAGCGCCACCTGTGGCCAGGTACTACAGTACTTGTTGTTGACGCCACCTCACTTTTTCCTCGGTCCACTGGTTCTCTATGGGGAGGAAGGGTGGGTCAATTAAATCATGATTATCGGGTAAGTATATTCAAAAATTTATTTTACTAATGAAAATAACATTTTTCAATATTAAACTTACCCGATAATCATGTAGCTGATTCACACCCAGGGGGGTGGGTGAAAAACCAGTGTACAAGACTAAAGGATAGCTAAGTATCCCGTATTTCATATAATCAGTTATCCACAATAACAATGAAATAATAAGTACCTGGTAAGGAAGTCGACTTGAACCGTTACTCTGCCTTTAATAAGATCGTCTTCCTTACTGAGCGCAGCGTTCCTCTTGGAAGGCTGAATCAACTCAAAGGTGCTAAAGTATACAGGGCTGCAACCCATACTAAAGGACCTCATCACAACCTTTAACCTCGGCGCTTCTCAAGAAAGAATTGACCACCCGCCAAATCAACAAGGATGTGGAAGGCTTCTTAGCCGACCGTACAACCCATAAAAAGTATTCAAGAGAAAGGTTAAAAGGTTATGGGATTATGGGAATGTAGTGGCTGAGCCCTCGCCTACTACTGCATTCGTTGCTACGAATGGTCCCAGGGTGTAGCAGTACTCGTAAAGAGACTGGACATCTTTGAGATAGAATGATGCGAACACTGACTTGCTTCTCCAATAGGTTGCATCCATAACACTCTGCAGAGAATGGCTCTGTTTGAAGGCCACTGAAGTAGCCACAGCTCCCACTTCATGTGTCCTTACCTTCAGCCAAGCAAGGTCTTCTTCCTTCAGATGAGAATGTGTTTCTCTAATCAGAAGCCTGAATAGTAAGAAACTGAGTTCTTAGAACTTGGAAAAGAAGGTTTCTTGATAGCACACTATAAGGCTTCTGATTGTCCTTGTAAAGGTTAAGACCTTTTTAGATAGTACCTAAGAGCTCTAACTGGGCAAAGTACTCTCTCCAGTTCATTCCCCACCAAGTTGGACAGGCTTGCGATCTCGAACGACTTAGGCCAAGGACGTGAAGGAAGCTCGTTTAGCAAAAACCGAGCTGCAAGGAACATGTAGCCGTTTCAGATGTGAAAACAATGATCCTGCTGAAGGCGTGGATCTCACTTACTCTTTTAGCTGTTGTCAAGCACACGAGGGAAAGAGTTTTTAATGTGAGGTCCTAAAAAGAGGCTGATTGGAGAGGTTCAAATCTTGATGACATAAGGAACCTTAGGACCACGTCTAGATTCCAGCCTGGAGTGGACAACCGACGTTCCTTTGAGGTCTCAAAAGACCTAGGGAGGTCCTGTAGATCTTTGTTGGTGGAAAGATCCAAGCCTCTGTGGCGGAAAACCGCTGCCAACATACTTCTGTAACCCTTGATCGTAGGAGCTGAAAGGGATCTTACTTTCCTTAGATATAACAGGAAGTCAGCAATCTGGGTTACAGTGGTACTGGTTGAGGAAACTGCATTGGTCTTGTACCAGCTACGGAAGACTTCCCCTTGAGACTGATAGATTCTGAGAGTGGATGTTCTCCTTGCTTTGGCAATCGCTCTGGCTGCCTCCTTCGAAAAGCCCCTAGCTCTTGAGAGTCTTTCGAAAGGCTGAAGGCAGTCAGACGAAGAGCGTGGAGGTTCGGGTGTACCTTCTTTACGTGAGGTAGACGTAGAAGGTTCACTCCTAGAGGAAGAGTCCTGGGAATGTCGACCAGCCATTGCAGTACCTCTAAGAACCATTCTCTCGCGGGCCAGAGCGGAGCCAACCAACGTCAGCCGTGTCCCTTTGCGAGAGGAGAACTTCTGAAGTACCCTGTTGACAATATTGAACGGCGGGAATGCATACAGGTCGAGATGGAACCAATCCAGCAGAAAAGCATCCACGTGAACTGCTGCTGGGTCTGGAATCGGAGAACAATACAATAGGAGTCTCTAGGTTATCGAGGTAGCGAACAGATCTATGGTTGGCTGACCCCACAGGGCCCAAAGTCTGCTGCAAACATTCTTGTGAAGGGTCCACTCTGTGGGGATGACCTGACCCTTCCGGCTGAGGTGATCTGCCATGACATTCATACCGCCCTGAATGAACCTCGTTACCAGCGTGAGCTTTCGATCTTTAGACCAGATGAGGAGGTCCCTTGCGATCTAGAACAACTTCACGAAAGAGTCCCTCCCTGCCTGAAGGTGTAAGCCAGGGCTGTGGTGTTGTCAGAGTCCACCTCCACCACTTTGTTAAGCTGGAGGGACTTGAAGTTTATCAAGGCCAGAAGAACCGCCAACAACTCCTGCAATTGATGTGAAGTGTCCTTTGCTCCTGATTCCATGTTCTCGATCATTCCTGTCCGTCCAAAGTCGCACCCCAGCCCGTGTCTGATGTGTCCGAGAGGAGACGGCGGTCGGGTTTCTGAACAGCCAAAGGTAGACTTCCTTGAGAAGAAAGCTGTTCTTACACCACGCGAGAGAAGACCTCCTCTCTTCGGAAACAGGAACTGAGACCGTCTCTAGCGTCATGTCCTTTATCCAGTGAGCAGCTAGATGATACTGAAGGGGGGGAGGTGGATTCTCCCTAACACGATGAACAGGGCCAGCGATGAAAGTGTCCCTGTTAGACTCATCCACTACCTGACTGAGCATCGGTTCCTTCTCAGCATGCTCTGGATGCATTCTAGGGCTTGGAAGATCCTTGGGGCCGACGGAAAAGCCCGAAAAGCTCGACTCTGAAGATCCATACCCAGGGAGACAATGGTCTGGGATGGGATGAGCTGAGACTCCTCAAAATTGACCAGGAGGCCCAGTTCCTTGGTCAGATCCATAGTCCATCTGAGAATCTCCAGACAGCGACGACTTGTGGGAGCTCTTAAAAGCCAGTCGTCTGACGGAGCCGGACACAAGATCATGGTACTGCTGCACAGTCTGTGAACTGTCAACCATGGGGAAGCGAGGAAGTACAGTGACAACCCGAAGCTGTCTAGACTGTCTGGGTCGTACAGACAACTCCTTATCGGGTTGCTGAGGTTGCCGCACTGCGTCACAACAAGTCACTTCTGCTGGTTGTTGAACGTCTTCCCAGTGACACACTGACTCCGTAAACAAAAAATCCTTTAACAAGGACTAAGCTTGGACTGTATGTCTTGCAACACAGCTCAAGGTCTATGGGAGCAGGTGTGGTAACAGACGGGGTTAGTGACTGAAGTGGAACCATTACCTTCCCTGGAAGCATGTTATGCTTAAATAAAAGTCCATAGGAGGCTACGCAGCTAAAGGCTCCTCTCCAAATGACAGAGTCCTCAAGGGAATATCAGAAGGAGGGAGAAAAGCACTTTCTCATCTACAGGGACCATATCCGAGAAAAGTTAAGTTCTCTCAGTGAGGGTTTCAATGGTGCAAAAGCAGCAGACTAGAAGGCAACATTATGAAACTGCTTGACAGTCTAGTGAGTTGGCAACAACCAAAGATGTATGACTGAGAAGCATGCGGTAAGGTATGCAGAGCATGTTGTATGCAGAGCATGCTGTATGCAGAGCATGCTGTATGTAGAGCATGTTGAATGCAGAGCATGCTGTATGCAGAGCATGTTGTATGCAGAGCATGCTGAATGCAGAGCATGCTGTATGCAGAGCATGTTGTATGCAGAGCATGCTGTATGTAGAGCATGTTGTATGCAGAGCATGCTGAATGCAGAGCATGCTGTATGCAGAGCATGTTGTATGCAGAGCATGCTGTATGCAGAGCATGCTGTATGCAGAGCATGCTGTATGTAGAGCATGCTGTAAGGTAAGCAGAGCGTGTTGCATGGCGTTTAACATTTCTCAGAAATTCCATGACCAGTGCTAGAGTGCTTCATGCATGCTTGCATGGGGTTTTAATATCAACATAATATTTACCTTACATTCATAACTCATGATTCATTTTTGTTTTGAAGATATTTTTGCCATATTTGCGATATTGTTAAAAATATATTGCAAGGAATACATATATATTTTTATATAAGTAAGACAAATAACCTCCATTATCATAATGTTTGTGTAGGCATACATGTATATGATTACAAATGCAAGTTATGAAAGTAATGAGGTGTTATATTGTCATTTGTTATTTCTCAAGTTGAGGAGAAAGTGGCAGATGCATGCGTTGAGGTGGCTGACTCATAGCATGAGGTTGCTGCCTCAAGAGTTGCGCTTGCTGTAAGGGTTGCGGATGCGCAGTAGCAGGTTCCTGAGGAACGAGTTAAGGTTCCTGAGGTGTGAGCTGCGAGAGTTGAGATAGCGGCTGCGCAGAACGCAGTTCTTGTCTCGCGAGTTAAGGTTCCTGAGGAGCTAGCCTAAGCTGCAGCGAGTGCTGAGGTGGCTGCCTCATTGATGGAAGAGGTTGTCGTACCTCAAGAGATTGTTGCCTCGCTGGTGGAACCGCAAGCGGAAGCGGAGGAAGTAAGGCATAAGACTCCTGCTCCCATTGCTGAGGTTGCCTTAAGGAAGGTTAAGGTTGCTGCACAACGCTGGTAACTGGCAACTCAGAACGCGGTAAGGTAGCCTGAGGAACCTCAACTTCGTACGCCTGGCAGACTGGACTGCGGTGAGGCGGAGCTCTCGCAGGAGGAGGCGGAGGTTGCTGCACACCGCTGGTAACTGGCAACTCAGAACGCGGTAAGGTAGCCTGAGGAACCTCAACTTCGTACGCCTGGCAGACTGGACTGCGGAGAGGCGGAGCGTTCGCAGGAGGAGGTGTAACCTTCTCAGCCTGAAACTCACGCATTAAGACCCCAAGCTGCGACTGCATGGACTGCAGCAAAGTCGTCTTGGGATCAACAGACGATAAGGTCTGTTGTGGCATCGCCTTACCTCTCTTAGGAGGTGTGCTGTCACCTGAGACTGAGGAGAGTCAGAGCTAACCCAATGACTGCATCCGGGTTGTTGAACTCTAACTTCGTACGTCTGGCATAGGTCTGGACTTTACGTTTAAGAGGTCTTGAGACCTGAGACAAGCGTTTTCTCCCCGAAATTTCTTCTGCAGACGAGCAAAATAAGGGCTCAATCGTCTGCGGGTGGGAGTGACGGTCTCTTAAGACACGCCCGCAACCACCGAGGATACTTCTGTGCGCCGATCAAGGCCTGCCGAACCCTTTTGCCCTTCGACATTGCTTCTCCCCTGGGCTTGGGAGCTTGCAAGAGGTCCCGGACTGGGAGGACGACTGGCACGCACAGAAGTACCCTCACGCACAACACTGACACACTTTGCGCTAATCACTTATCACTTTTGATTTTCTGTTTGCACTTATTTCACTGAACTCGAAACTTTAAGTGGTTTGTACCTGAAACACGCAATTCTATCCTTTCTCAAAAGTTAGTAATTGCGAAAACAGAATTACAATGTAACAGAAAAATCTAATGAAAGATAAATAATTCAGTGGCTGGAAAGAGACTAAACACTAGATCAAATAAACTACGTTTAAAATCTCTCACCGCATAAAGCTTGAGAACAAGAAAAACTCTAGAAACGTTTACCTTCTTCCCCTAAAGAGACTAGGGAGAAGAGCAAAAACGATAACAACGTTACTCGCTTGAACGAAACGTTTATCCTCCTCTTTCTCCCTCCGTCTCTATCTCTCTCTCTCTCTCTCTCTCTCTCTTGACTTAGAACCTGAGAGAAGAGCCCAATCATATATATCGTTAAAACATATTATTGTTAAAGGAAAATATTTCCCAAAATGAAAAGTTCCTTTGTAGAATTAAAACCATTAAGTTAAGAAAGAATGAACAAAACGCTAGACACGGTTACTCTTACTGCAACGTGACACCGTGAAAATTCTCTCTCTATTGTAACGATAGAGCGCAAGTTGAACGTTCTGAAACGTCAACAACTGCAGAGACAAAACAAAACGTTAGTTCAACTTTGAAAACAGTACGAGACTATCAAAGAAATTCTTTCAAAAACATTAAATAGCATAATATGTTAACAGGTAAAACCGAAATGACGGGCTCAATGTTAATTAACTTCGGTACAAGAAAAGACCGCCTACCATTAGGAAAGGTCGAATATATAAAAATTTATTTTAATAATTTTATAATAAAAGGAAGTTAATCGAAGAGGCCTATAAAAGGCGGAGAGATATAAAATAAATCTATAACTTTTGTTAAGCAAAATTAAGAAAGAGAGTCTATACTCTCTTAGACACCAACACTTCCGTCTAAGGGAAGGGTCGGCCATTTAAAGGTGAAAGAGAGTTCATACTCTCTTCGTCACCATAATTAAAATAATTCCAAAAGCTAACTAAGCTAATATAGAAGTTTCTAGTATAGCGAATAGCTGCAAATTTTAGAGAAATACTTCACCAAACCGTGAACAATACTCCAAAATCATAAGCGTATCCAAGAACGTCTTGCCGGAAGCACGACAGAGGAAAAAGTGAGGTGGCGTCAACAACAAGTACTGTAGTACCTGGCCACAGGTGGCGCTTGTGAGTAAACCCCCTTCTAGTATAGTGATAGCTGGCGTATCCCTCCCGTAGAATTCTGTCGGGCAACGGAGTTGACAGCTACATGATTATCGGGTAAGTTTAATATTGAAAAACAGGAGCCATAAACTCATATAAGCAAGTGTTCACCAAATGCATGAGAGGTGAGCATCTCTTGAGATAGGCTTTGCATTAGATGGTATGTAGCTCAAATGAGCAATAATACAAAGAAGTGTTATGGTCACATTACTTGCAACAGAAGATACAGAGTTCACATGTGCAAGCGCACAAACAGGCATTCAGACAGTTGATACCTCAAAAGCAAACAAAACACTACTCACATGAATATATGTAAGAACAGCAAGAGCAATTGCCACTTAAAAACATGACAGTAATAGGCATAAAAATTTCCCACAAAGAAGTATACAAAGAGCAACTGATACCTCTAAAGTAGGCAGCAAATGGCTTACAACAGCATAAGCAAGAACTGCTGCATGAGAAGCAGAGAGGTCAAGATCAGGTCAGTGAACGACTGACAATTGAATTGGGTGTTTTGACACCTCAAAGGTGCATGAACAGCTGTTTCCCCAAACCCAAGCACGACTGAAGACACAAAAGCAGTTACAAGATCACATGCATGAGGAAATATGAAAGTATATAATTGTAAACCAAAGAGGTTAGCTGAAATCCCACCTCAAAACTCAGCTAGAGTACTGAATTGAAATATAAAAGGGGGGCACTAGCTGCTTAAGCAACGGCTGCAAAAAAAATAGTAAATAAAAGGGCAAAAGAGGAAGTAAAATATCTCAGATTTGGGGGGATCTTTAACTCCTGATCTGCAGATTGTGAGTTAGACATTTTAACAATAGGCTATAATTACCATACACAATTTAAAAGAAGGATTACCCCCATAATTTATGTGTTCGAAGTTCTCTTCCATTACAGAGAAGCACCTTCTTTAAAAACTAATTGTAAACTATGTTAGTAAACTGATTCCTTCAAGAGGATCAAATAGGTTTTTTTTTATAACAGTATCACCTAGGAAACATGAGTACGTTAAAATCCTAAACAACATTGGTTCCAAGCAATCCTAATTGGCATCAGTGAAGGGGCATGTAAGGAAAGTGAAGGTGAGTACAAAACAACATTGCTGTTCCAATCAGGGTCTTGGACTACCAAATTACTAACTTTGGTAGTACAGTAATCCACGTAATTCGAGCAAACAACACTGAATGCTAAAGACTGATTGAACATGCGTTCATTGCAAAAAAAAAAAAAAAAAAATGGATAAATATGCTCGTATGTGTCAGTATTGGTGATGATAAGGTGTCAGCACTTACAGTAGGTAAACTATTAAAAGATAGGTAAAAACTAGTTTCCACTTTTTTCAATGAATGCTGGTGCTTTAAATATAGAATACGAATATTGCAGAACATTAATTGAATAAACAGCGCTTCAATTAAGAAAAACATTTATCTAATTTTCCCCATTCTGCAGTATGAGCTTTTCAACTTAAAAAAAAAATATTTTTTTTTATAATAAATTTTGCACCTTAAAAGTAATCACCTGTGTGATTCTTCCACACTTTCATCAGATTCAAAAGACATCTGTAACTGGCATAATTTTAAAACAATATTTGTCACTTTTTTAATAAGGTCTCTCTCAAAAAGAGGGTATTATATACATAATGGGATCTTTTTATTTGCTTCTATTTTAGTCAAAAGCTTTTCATTAAGGAATGACAAACTCAACAATTCCCTGAGATTTCAATGAATTAAGAAGAAATTCATGAAAATAAATGTAAAACCAAATGAAAATTGTTGCTTTACAAGTCAAATGAAAATATATAAACTAAAGAAATGTAAAACTTAATAGAAATTTATGAAGATAACAAATATATGGTGAATTGGATACTTGGACTTAATGAGGTGGCGACTTGAAAGTACCTTCATAACTACCTACTTGCTGAAATCTATACTCTACACAAAACCTGGGAAAATCTGAAAGCTAAATTTTCATCTTAACACATAATATAACTTTACCCTAAAACATCAGTACCTGAAAGTTCTAAAAATCTAAAAACATTGGTGACGGAATGAAAAACATTGCTCTATGGGTAAGCAAAAATATAATCATAATTAATCTAGAATATTCAAGACACTGGTATTTCTACTCAACATTGCCTGAAGAAAATAAAATGATATAGGTTAAGACATAAATGATAGTTTTCCAAAAAAAAATAATGTTAAGTTCAAATACCCCATTAAAACAGTTGTAGACTATGGCAAAATGGTACCTGTATATAGTATACAGAACAGTACTATTTTCAAATTTCAAGTCCTGCTCCTCTTACCCGCCCCCTACTTTTATTATTCATTTACAGCCGTGTTTCACCAGTTTATCATACACACTGCACTGATTCAAGCTAAATTGTATTTTGAATTTTTTTTATGCTGTACGACAATTGTCTTGATTTTTTTTAGCAATGAATAACAATTTAAAGATATCTTTGAGCTGATAAATTGTTCAAGTTAATAATATAAACCCAGCAGGAAGCCAAAGTTTTAAGGGTGTCAAGTAAAGACTAGATTGAAGACCCATCTACATGAAAAAATCACTGTAATTTGTAGCCCTGAACTAAAAGCACTATGAAATAAAAAGAAAATATCTACAAGAAAAAAAAGGAATTTTAATAATAAAACGTTATTTCTATACTCACCTAACGTTCATGTTGCTACTCTCTCTAAGCTGGTTAAACTTCAGTATCTACCCCAAAATTAAAAAACTAAAAAAAAATCACATTTTCTTTCCTTGTAATGGCTGTGCCCCCTCTCATGTAGTGTTGAGATTATATGGTGGTGTATGGAAATACTTGCGCTTAAGTACACCACATCTTATTTTATCTTTCAGTCTTGAAGTAGAAAGTAGTTCAATAGCATTTTGACATCACTAGTTAATGGGGAGGGGGAGAGATTTTTAGGAACACCAAGTAGGTATAGACATAATTAATTTCATGATTAAATTTCTGTTTATTTCTATGCACCTCCCTTGATGTTTCTATTGCCGACTTCCCCAATTAAATGGATTTGAGATAGTGAACGAAAGATTCAGTAAAACTAAATATGTACATTATCATAATTACCCGAGACTCATCTTTACTTGAAATTAGTTTAATAGTAATTTTTTGTTAACTGAATAGTGTAATAACTGGCACATCAGGATTAGAGAATCTAATAATAAATACTCATAAGGGGCTAAAATTTAATAATGATTCAAAGGAATTTAAAACCTGAGAATTCCCCTCAGATACACTTTCAACTATTAACTTTAAAAGAATATTATTTTCATGAACTGCCATCTTTCCTTTCAATAGATACATGCCTGTTGTAAGGTAACAAGACACTCGTAGCGATTAATGGCAAGAAGAGATTCACCAGGGGATTTTTGTTATTTCAGTATCTTTGTCGGTTGGACAGCTGTTCGTTCTCCAGGCTCCAGGTTGTGATATGTTTAAATACATTTTAAGATGTCTTCTTCTGTATATGTTAACTATTACTCCACAGGTACAGTACTGTGATTCAAATAACTGTCGTGAGGAGTGCAAATGCCTTGCTGTTCCTTTCATGGAAAAGTATTTCTCAAATTTAAAGCTCAAATGAAAATTGTTTTTAGTTCAGGGGAAAATCCACAGAAGATTAGGCTATTGTTTATTGTGTGCAGTGATTATGAAAAGAGAATGAATATGTGCCTCACTGGCAGGGATAATCTCTGGGGTGCAAAAAAAATATCAGTAATTTCTTCTATAATAGGAGTTGAGGTAAATGCAGAAGAAAATGAATTTTAACCCTTTTACCCTCAGGCTCTTTGGAAATTTCCAACCCTTAACCCCCAGGGGGTTATTTTTTTCCCAGCACATTTTGCAGTATATTTTTTTTTTTTAAATTGCTCTAACAGCCTTAATTTTTGTCATAGAGAGGTCAGGTTGGTCTCATTCTCTTGGAAAATGCCTGAATTTTCTCAAAAATTATCAAAAATATGAAAAAATTTTTATAGCATTTTTTTGCAAGGACGTACCGGTACGTCCATAGGGGTAAAGGGATGGGTTTTGTGAAACGTACCAGTTCGTCCTTTGGGGGTAAAAGGGTTAAGAATAAAATTTCTTACTTCTACACTCACCTGATGCTCATACTGATCCTTCTCCAGAAGCTTGTTTTAATAAAAATTTAACTAATATTTTTTAATTTTTCTAATCTTTGCATTTTCTTTCCCTTTAACAAGCACATGCCTTTATTAAAGGAAGGAACATTCTAGCAGTAAATGGTAACTGATGCACCAGTGCTTCTTTGTCTCTCAAGTTTTTAAGTCAAAATTATCACTATCTTCTTGATACTACAAGTCACTGGGGAGGAGGGTGAGCATGTAAATGAACATCGTGAGTATAAAAATAAGAAATTTCATCATCAAAATTCTGTTTATTTCTACAAGCCTCCGATGATGTTCATAGTGCTGACTCCTACGCTGCCGATGTGGTTACATGTAGTGCATCGGGGTATAGATAAACCACCTAGGAAATTGGTTGTCAGAGAAGATTGATCTTGTATGGCAATCACCTTGGACATTATGACAACAAAGGCCACAGATCTGTATACCATTTACTATGAAGCCAAAAGGAGACAACCAGTCATCCTGCTGTTTGACGATACCCTGAACTTTGTATATCCACTCAAATCTGTAAGAATAGAGAAAATACATACAGATCCAGATTTGACCAGTTCTTCCATGCTAATGGATCTGAAACTGGAGAGAAAAACACCTCAATCTTCTTGTTGAGAAAGGTTTCAAACATGTCCATGTCTGGTCTTCCTCACCAACTCAAATACCCTTGACACACTAAAAGATCCAGATACCATTTGTTTCATGGTATCTTTTGTTTCCTGCTTAACTGATCTGCTAATACATTCAACTTTCCCAGAATAAACTGAGTTAAAAGACTTATCCCCTCAGCATCATCCAAAATAAGAGTAATTCCACTGCCAAAACAAAGATACTGACCAAGTTCCTCTTTGTTTCCGAACATAAACCAGTGTTATTGTGTTGTCTAAAACAATCGCCACTTGCTTCCCCATCACCAGAGACTCCTGAGCCTGAAAGGCCTTGAGCACTTTCAAAAGTTCCAGCCAGTTGATATGGTATTGACTATTCATTCAACTTGACAGATGAAGAAAACCCATTGTCACACCCCCCCCCCAAAAAAAAAAAAAAACTCTTTCCTGTTCCTGTTAAGCATCCATAAAAACACACACATTCAGAAACCTAACTTCCAAAGACACTGCCAGAACCAAACAATGAGGATTGTCCTACGCTTCCTAGCCCAGCGGCATAGTAAGAAATATGAAACCAATTGTTCAAATTGTTCTAAAAGCACCAAAATTGGCACACATGTGGATTAATACATTCTGAACAATTTTGGATATGGAGGCATTCAAGATTCTCCCCGTAGCACATTTGGCGGCCATTTTTCAAAATGGCCGCTATTTACCGTTAGCGTCATTGAATATGTACCATAATTTGTCTTTTTGTGGATGCTAAAGGTGATAAGTGTGCTAGAGGTGATAAGTATTGTACAATTACACATACTTCTGTGCTTACCAAATAATTTGGCTACCATTTCACAAGAAAATGAATTTTACTTTGCAGCGGCAGCGTTGGTGGCAGTGACGGCGGCTGCAGTAATAGTATAGTGTTGATAGTCATGGTGCTTGTAGTAGTAACTTGTGGTAACATGGTGGTGTTTTGTGTCTTTGCAGGTGAGGCAGCAGCAGCACCACCTGACATCAGAGACGCGTTGTTCCAGACTGCAGCCATGGCAAAGAAGTTCCAACTGGTCGATACTTTTGAGCAACGTACTCCCACAACACCTCCTGAGACAAACTGGAAGCTGTGTCTTGTATGTCAAGAGGAGACAACAGAGTCACTTGTCTGCCCAGTACTGTCTAAACGCCGAGACCCTGGGAGTGGATACACGACAATGGCTGCAAACTTGGTCAAATTTGATGAACTCGGAGAACTGCCAAGAACTGTTCAGTTACAGAGACTAGATGAAGGACAAGGTGTTGAGGCGACAATGGTTGCCCACCAGGCCAAGTGGCATAAAACATGTATGCTCAAATACAATAACACAATGCTACGAAGAGCAGAGAAGAGACGCATCGCAAGCAGCTCAGCATTTGATAGTACTGACAATGTCCAGGCCAAGCGCGCCAGAACACACTCTTCAGAAGCCACTACCAGCGGCACCTCCTGCTTTTTCTGTGGAAAGTCTGGCACAGAGACCCTACATGAAGTAACAACCTTCCAGGTGGACACACGCGTACGGAAGTGTGCAGCGCAAGTTGGGGACAATGAACTCATAGCCAGGCTCAGCATGGGTGATATGGTGGCTCTGGAGGCCAAGTACCATTCCAAGTGTTTGTTGGCTCTTTACTATCGTGCAAAGACCACTGTAGAAGCCGAGCAGAAAACTGACCATGAAGGTGTAATGTCAAGAATCGTACTGGCTGAACTGGTCCTGTATATCGAGGAAACCCACCTAGAAGAGGGCACCACCCCAGTCTTCAGACTCGCAGAACTTGTAAAGCTATACACAACAAGAATGGAACAGCTCGGGGTTGTTTTGTGCCAGAAAGTTAATAGCACAAGGCTGAAAGAGCGCCTGTTAGCCCAGATACCAGGCCTGAGATCCCACAGCAAAGGCCGAGATGTTTTACTAGCGTTTGATGAAGACATTGGTGAAGCGCTAGGCAAAGCCTGCGAGCAAGACTGTGACACTGAGGCAGTTCACCTTGCGCGTGCTGCACAGATAGTTCGTCGATATATGTTTGAAGACACTTACCAATTCCGTGGATCATTCCCGGGCGGCTGTCAGGAGGACTCTGTGCCAAACGTACTAGTTGCAATGGTAAATATGGTGCTGGATGGCCCCACCATCAAGAATCAAAGCCATTCCTCTTCAACACAAGCAGCTCTTTCCATTGCGCAGCTTCTCAAGTTCAACAGTGTCAAGCAAAGTCGGAAGCAGGGAGCAACCAAGACACAGGAGCCTCCAGCTGTCAGACACAGTACGTCTCAAGAAACTCCTCTTCCAACCTATGTTGGGCTGATGCTGTATGCTGAAACACGCAAGAGAGGACTTGTGGACAAGCTCTTCTCTCTGGGCCTAAGCATCTCATATGACAGAGTCCTACGTCTTTCTGCCCAGATGGGAAACAGCGTGTGTCAGCTGTACCGCATAGAGGAAGTGGTCTGCCCGCCTACCCTGCGTAGCAATGTGTTCACAACTGCGGCTGTGGACAACATTGACCACAACCCAAGTGCCACCACAGCCAAGAATTCATTCCATGGAACAGGAATCTCGCTTTTTCAACACCCAACGTGTGCAGATGAGGGAGTGGATCGTAGCATTGCTCTCACTGGGCGTGATACTGGATCAAAGACGGTTGAGCCTCTACCAGAATATTACACGGATGTACGTCCTGTTGCTTCTTCTGTCAAAGGGCAAATGATCCCAGCTACTTCTGTGACCTCTCTTAGACGCCACAACTGTGAGCAGCACATAGAAGATGAGTATATGTGGCTGGAGAACACGAGAAGTGTTCTCAAAGATGATGTTGAGGCCTGTGAAAACACATCATGGGCTGCATACCATGCAAGGCACCAAGATCCAAAGCAACCAGTCATCACACCAACGTCCCTGCTTCCCTTGTTCCAGGAGAGTGCTCACACTGTGGCAATGATCAGACACTCTATTGATGTAGTCAGGAGTGCAGTTAAACATCTCAACCCAGGCCAAACTCCAGTTCTGACTTGCGACCAGCCACTATTCACTCTAGCAAAACAGATCCAGTGGAAGTGGCCAAACACATATGGAGAAGACCAACTGGTGGTGATGTTTGGGGGGTTGCATATTGAGATGACGGCACTGAAGACCCTGGGTGACTGGTTGCAGGGAAGTGGGTGGACCCAAGCACTGGTACAAGCAGAGATCACAACTGAAGGAATAGCAGACTCATTTCTTCGAGCAGCTCACGTCACACGCACCAGAAGAGCACACCAAGTCACAGCGGCTGCGTTGTATAATCTCCAACGGCGTGCCTATGACAAGTACAGCACCACCAATACAGAAGATGATGAGCACCCTGAAAGCTTCGAAGACTGGTGCAGTCAGAGAGAACAGAGTTATCCGCAGTTTCAGTACTGGTCAACAGTCTTGGCACTGGAGCTGTCCACTCTGATCTATGTGCGATCTCTGAGAGAAGCCAATTTTAGCATGTACGTGGATGCTCTGACAGAACTGGCTCCGTGGTTCTTCGCACTAGACCACACGAACTATGCCCGATGGATACCAGTGCATCTACGGGACATGGCAGAACTGGCAAACAAACATCCAGACGTCTTCACAGAGTTTAGCAAGGGACACTTCACAGTCCAGAAGACCAAGAGGATCTTTTCAGCAATCCCTCTTGACCAAGGACATGAGCAGAACAACGCGTATGTCAAGGGTGATGGAGGAGCCATCGGCCTCACAGACAATCCAACTGCACTGAGGCGCTGGATGGTTGCCGGACCGGAGGTTGCTAGAGTGATTGTGGAATTTGACGACTTCAATCTGCATCCACACGATCAAGAGGAGACACGTCACCACGAAGAGACACCAAGTGTGCAGAACACTTTTGCCAGAGATGTGCGCTCACTCGTGGCCGTCATTGAAGAGCTGGGCAACCCTTTCGAGGAGGACAGTCAGGACTTGCTGGTGCTCGACACAAAGGAGATCGCAGACCCTGCAGTCATAGAAACAGTCCGTAACGCCAAGCAGATTGGCCAAGACCAGTTTGAAGCATTCTCAAAGGAATGCATCGTGGACAGAACCAAGTCCATTGAGGTGGCAATCCACCGGAACAAGCTACCACTGTTTGCGACCAAGAGAGGACCCAATATACCCAAAGGAAAAGAACAGGTCAAATCTCTGAAGAATGATGTTGCGCTCTTCGCACGATTATATATCGGCTGCCAGACCCGTGATGGGAATCTAGAAGAGTTCTTCAGGCATGAAAATCAGCAATGCCCTCCAGCTTTATCTGACGGAGGGAGACTGTACCTAGGGAGCAAGAGTGACTTGCTGGTGTGCCTTGAAGGCCATGCTGAGCCTCAGTTTGAAGCTCCTACTGTCACTGCTGTTGTCCTCGATGGAGCAGTAATCGTACAGATGTTGAAGCCGGGTACTGCCAACACGTTCGAGGAATATGCACAGCAAGTGTTCATCCCATACGTTGTACAACGTTTCCTACATGTATCACGTCTTGACCTTGTGTGGGACAGCTACAGAGCAGATTCCCTGAAGGCATCAACCAGAGAACAGCTTGGAAAGGGAGTACGTCGGCGTGTTGTCGACTCAGCAGTCATACCAGGAAATTGGCAAAGTTTCCTGCGAGTTGATAGCAACAAAGTGGAGCTCTTCAGCTACCTCTCCACCATGCTTGCAGAGTCCTTTCAAGAAGAAGGCAAGGAACTGGTCGTCACTGATGGGGAGCAGGTGATCTGTGTTCCACAGCAAGAGGATGTCAACTCACTCGCACCATGCAACCAAGAAGAGGCAGACACCCGCATGATGCTACATGTAGCACATGCTGCACAACATGGTCACCACCAGATACAGGTTCGAACAGTAGACAGTGACGTCGTGGTCCTAGCAGTGATGGTAGTCCAGAAACTACCAGCTGGAGACGAACTCTGGGTAGCCTTTGGGACAGGCAAGAACTACCGCTACATTGCAGCCCATGAAATAGCTTCCTCCCTTGGTCCAGAGAAGGCATGTGCTCTTCCAATGTTTCATGCCATCACAGGGTGTGATACTGTGTCAGCCTTCGTCGGACATGGGAAGAAATCTGCCTGGGCAACATGGAACACGCTGCCAGAACTCACTGATGCCCTGCTGAGTCTGGCAAATGCACCCACAAGCATCCAAGAGGATACAATGCATGTCATCGAGAGGTTTGTCATACTCCTGTATGACCGCACAAGCAAATGCAAGGACGTCAACAAGGCGAGAAAGCAGGTCTTTGCAAAGACGAACTCTGTTCAGAACATCCCGCCAACCTACGCTGCTCTGGAGCAGCATGTGAAGAGATCTGCCCTTCAGGGTGGTCATGTCTGGGGCCAGGCATTGGTACCAACGCCCGTGCTCCCTCCACCAACAGACTGGGGCTGGCATCAGAGTGATGATGGGCTCTACACACCACTCTGGACCACACTCCCTGAGGCATCCAAGGCCTGCTATGAGCTGGTGTCTTGCGGATGCAAGAAAGGCTGCAAAAACCGCTGCAAGTGCAAGAACGCTTCACTGCAATGCACTGGTCTATGTTTCTGTGAAGGCGAATGCCAGTAGATTGGGACAGAAAACTTGCTAACCAACATTATGATCTGTAGACATTCATAATTCTGGTGACCAGATTTGAAAAGTTCGGAATCATAATTAACATAGTGTGGCAAAATCTACGTTATTGTATTACATGTATGTACTGCAGGATTACACAAGTACTGTGCCTAGAGACTGGGCTTTTGGTCGACTATATAACTACAATCTGACCATACTGTAAACTTCCCGTACTCTGTGTATTATTTTGACTAGCAATTTTGCCAGCAATTTGAAATAAAAAAGCAACTTGAGCAATTAAAGTGTGTTCCTGAAATCAGGTACTGGTTATTAGAGGTATTATGTCATTGAGTATTGAAATCTTCATCAAATGTCCACTTTTTCCACAAAATGGCGGCCAGTTTGGGGGCCATTTTTGAGAAGATTCATCTAAATATCTGTTAAACATTTATTGATGTTAATTCTGATGTAAAAAAAGGGAATTTTGGCCCATCTAGCACCAAACTAACGACACATAATGAAGTCTATGTAATGACGCTAATGTTAAATGGCGGCCATTTTGAACAATGGCCGCCATATCTTCCTAAGGGCTAATCTTGAATGCCTCCATATCCAAAAATGTTTAGAATATATTAATCTACATGTGTGCCAATTTTGGTGCTTTTAGACCAATTTGAACAATTGGTCTGCTATGCCGCTGTACTATCCATGTCACCAGTTGTAGTAGGTTCTGGATAACTGAATTAGAAGTCACGTCCAGATAAGATGTTCAAACCGATAATGATTGAGAAGAAACTTGAAAGCTGTCATAATCAAGCAACCCATTGAAAGGAGAATCTCTAGAGATGCCATGGACCCAGGTAATCTCATCCACTTCCAAACCAACAATGCTCTAATTTACATGAATCTCTCCTACAAAAGAATGAAAGATTGTTGCTATCATCCTTCCCAAATATTAAATCCTTTTAGCTTGAACCAGAAGAGACTTCTTCATATTGACCAGGACACCTAACCTTTCCTATACTCTGAGTAAAACACGCTGCTGAACATGAATCTTTTCTAAAGACATGTTTGAAAGTAGGAGTATGTATAGTCTATCGAAAATAATCCCTACTTTCCTGACTGTTGAAGGAGTTTCCATGTAAAACTTTAGTGAGAACTGCATATCTGTTTAGAATTGAGACATCTAGAACTGGTTCCTAACATCCCCCTAACACCTTGGGTACGAATAACAACCTGTTGTAAACTAATGGGGCAGGTTGTAAAACCATGGGGAGCGATTAACTTTTCTGTAATATGAGTTGAAATAGCCCCTACTATAGAGTTTACAAAAGATAAACTCAAGCTATATTCACTAGTCTATACCTAATAAACATAAAAAAATCTCCATTCAATCTCTTCATTTAGTTCACATAATAAGTGAATTCAAGAAAATTAGCTTGTTTAGGGGCAATTACAAGGTTACACAGGATTTGTTTTATGAATCAATAAACGCTTTTGACATCAGACGAAAAGCAGAATTACTAGGCTTGTTTTCAACCTGTGACAGCAATTCATTCACTCTATATGTGAAAAGATTAGTAAACTTCAGAGTACTGTGTAGGTCATCTTAGAAGTAGCAACATTCGGCAACGAAAGAAAATAAGAATTGTCACAACTTACCTCAGCCAATGTATTTGGATAGATTACTGGATACAAATCTTCTCAAAGACTAAAACAGAGATACCAGGATCTTGCTCTCTAGAATCTTCCAAATTGGATTCTTCCAGAATTCCCTTTTATGCCTGTGGTAAGCAAGGGATTCCTTTCGACAATTGATATACTGGTACCCACATTAACACAACTGGGTAAAATTTGAGATGAGCCTACACCAGGCTGGTCCCCACTACCATTTGAAATATGATACAACCATTTTTAAGCTCCAGTTGAAGCTTTCAAAGAACTTTTCAATACTGTGATTCCCATTCCACCAGAACCATTCAATATACATCTACAAGCTTAGTAATAGACAGCAGTGGCATTAGGAACCTCATTTCCATAGAAATTATTTAGCCTAGTCTTCTCCGGAGTTTCCCTTGAACTGAAAGATTATTTACTTTTATGACCAGAATTTTGTATGTGAGCAGCCACTAACTGAACCTATCCCTTTATAAGACGAACTGTGTGGGAACTACTAAATATTTCTTACGACTGTTATTCAAATCAAACATTTGTCTCAAGCACATGACACAAAAAGAATGAGGATCATCATCACCCAAAAATTAATTCCTTGAACAACCCTCACAGGAAGACATAGTAAAGACAGAAGACATTGTCTGTTAATCTATAATGATTAATAAAGAGTTTCTATAAAACTCCTGGAAACACAAATTTTCAATCTGGAGAGCGGGTAGTATGTGTTCATTGTAATGCAGTAACGAGAGAAAGAAAAGACAATTGAGATACTGTGTACCCATCCACAAATATTATCATACACCTCCATATACTGCAATCTCCATACAGTAATGCCTCACAACACAAAATTAATTCATTTTGGAGTGGCTTTTGTAAAGTGATTTTTTTGTGTTGTGAGTCACACTTCACATGCAAATTGCCTAATTCGTTCCAAACCCGACAAAACACCACATTAAATCTCATAATAAAGCTACAGTATAACCATAATGAAATACTGTTCAGCCAAATACATTTGAACCATTCAATATACCTAAACTAAATGTTAATACCTGTAAATTATGTAGTTCTTATGACATAATATAATAACTGGAAAACAATGCAATACATACAGTACAATACTGTACATATACAGTACTAAATATACAGTTCCATGAGTACTGTACTATTACTGTATAGTTATCCCTATTATAGACTACAGCTACATTTTCTGTTGCTTGAACCCATTTTCTTCAACTCTGTAATGGGTGTCTATTTTATTATCGGCCTGGCTGGCAAATCTCTTTTCTTGAAGTGAAACATTTTTCGTAAAGTGAGTCATAAAAACATTCGCATCTTGCTTCGCAGCTTTAAAATTTCGTAAGCAGAGTCTTTCATAAACAGAGGTAGGACAGTATTACATTAGAAGACCAGCACTATTACAGTAACACCGCCCCCTGTACGGTACATTGTTAAATGGTTCAAGGAGACAATAAATGCCGATTTCTGACGTAGGTTGGAAATCCCTCCTATAATCATGAGGCCCTTGTTTTCAAACTTAAACAGTTGGGAATGGATGGGTCATTTCTTAGCATCATCATTGAATTTTTAAGTAATAGATAGCAAAGAGTTGTTGTTGATGGGCACCATAACGTGTATAGGAATGTGATATCTGGTGTTCCTCAGGGAAGTGTTGTCGGCCCATTACTTCTCATACTATATATATGACATGTGGTTTGGCATAGAAAATAAGCATTTTGCATATGTACATAACATTAATCTCATTGCATCAATTCCTTCTCTTGAATGTAGATCTGGGGTTGCTGAATACCTTAATAGAGATCTAGCTATAATTAGTGGATGGTGCAAATTATGAGCCATGAAGTTGAATCCTAACAAAACTCAAGTATGATTGTAAGTAGGTCAAGGACAGTGGCTACCCAACATCTGGATCTCAGCATTGATAATGTTTCCTTAACTCTATGATTTTTTACTGCAAAATGTTATTTTCCTTAGTAAAATAAATTTTTGAATATACTTACCCGATGATCATGTAGCTGTCAACTCTGTTGCCCGACAGAAAAATCTAAGGTCGGGATACGCCAGCGATCGCTATACAGGTGGGGGTGTACACAACAGCGCCATCTGTCGAGTAGGTACTCAGGTACTTCTTGTCAACAAGAACTCAATTTTCTCCTCGGTCCACTGGTTCTCTATGGGGAGGAAGGGAGGGTCCTTAAATTCATGATCATCGGGTAAGTATATTCAAAAATTTATTTTACTAAGGAAAATAACATTTTTCAATATTAATCTTACCCGATGATCATGTAGCTGATTCACACCCAAGGGGGTGGGTGGAGACCAGCATACATGTTAACATTAGAAGCTAAGTATCCCGTATTTCATTTTAGCAGTTATTCAAAATAACAAACATAAAATAAATAAGTACCTGGTAAGGAAGTCGACTTGAACCATTACTCTGCCTTTTTAAGTACGTCTTCCTTACTGAGCCTAGCGATCCTCTTAGGATGCTGAGCGACTCCTAGGTGCTGAAGTATGAAGGGCTGCAACCCATACTAAAGGACCTCATCACAACCTCTAATCTAGGCGCTTCTCAAGAAAGAATTTGACCACCCGCCAAATCAACCAGGATGCGGAAGGCTTCTTAGCCTTCCGTACAACCCAAAAAACAACAATAAAAAGCATTTCAAGAGAAAGATTAAAAAAGGTTATGGGATTATGGGAATGTAGTGGTTGAGCCCTCACCTACTACTGCACTCGCTACTACGAATGGTCCCAGGGTGTAGCAGTTCTCGTAAAGAGACTGGACATCTTTGAGGTAAAATGATGCGAACACTGACTTGCTTCTCCAATAGGTTGCATCCATAACACTCTGCAGAGAACGGTTCTGTTTGAAGGCCACTGAAGTAGCGACAGCTCTAACTTCATGTGTCCTTACCTTCAGCAAAGCATGGTCTTCTTCCTTCAGATGAGAATGGGCCTCTCTAATCAAAAGCCTGATGTAATAAGAAACTGCGTTCTTAGACATCGGTAAAGCAGGTTTCTTGATAGAACACCATAAAGCTTCTGATTGTCCTCGTAATGGCTTTGTACATCTTAAATAGTACTTAAGAGCTCTTACTGGGCAAAGTACTCTCTCTTGTTCGTTACCAACCAAGTTGGACAGGCTTGGGATCTCGAACGACTTGGGCCAAGGACGAGAAGGAAGCTCGTTTTTAGCTAAAAAACCAAGCTGCAAGGAACATGTAGCCGTTTCAGATGTAAAACCTATGTTCCTGCTGAAGGCGTGAATCTCACTGACTCTTTTAGCTGTTGCTAAGCAAACGAGGAAAAGAGTCTTTAATGTGAGATCCTTAAAAGAGGCTGATTGAAGCGGTTCGAACCTTGCTGACATCAGGAACCTTAAAACCACGTCTAGGTTCCAGCCTGGTGTGGCTAACCGACGCTCCTTTGAGGTCTCAAAAGACTTAAGGAGGTCCTGTAGATCTTTGTTGGTGGAAAGATCTAAGCCTCTGTGGCGGAAGACCGCTGCCAACATGCTTCTGTAACCTTTGATCGTAGGAGCTGATAGGGATCTTACATTCCTTAGATGTAAAAGGAAGTCAGCTATCTGCGTTACAGAGGTACTGGTTGAGGAAACTGCATTCGCCTTGCACCAGCTTCGGAAGACTTCCCATTTTGACTGGTAGACCTTGAGAGTGGATGTCCTCCTTGCTCTGGCAATCGCTCTGGCTGCCTCCTTCGAAAAGCCTCTAGCTCTTGAGAGTCTTTCGATAGTCTGAAGGCAGTCAGACGAAGAGCGTGGAGGCTTGGGTGTACCTTCTTTACGTGCGGCTGACGCAGAAGGTCCACTCTTAGAGGAAGAGTCCTGGGAACGTCCACTAGCCATTGCAGTACCTCGGTGAACCATTCTCTCGCGGGCCAGAGGGGAGCAACCAACGTCAACCGTGTCCCTTCGTGAGAGGCGAACTTCTGCAGTACCTTGTTGACAATCTTGAACGGAGGGAACGCATACAGGTCTAGATGGGACCAATCCAGAAGAAAGGCATCTACGTGAACTGCTGCTGGGTCCGGAATCGGTGAACAATAAATCGGGAGCCTCTTGGTCATCGAGGTAGCGAATAGATCTATGGTGGGCTGACCCCACAGGGCCCATAGTCTGCTGCAAACATTCTTGTGAAGGGTCCACTCTGTGGGGATGACCTGACCCTTCCGGCTGAGGCGATCTGCCATGACATTCATGTCGCCTTGAATGAACCTCGTTACCAGCGAAATCTTTCGATCTCTTGACCAAGTGAGGAGGTCCCTTGCGATCTCGAACAACTTCCTCGAATGAGTCCCTCCTTGCTTGGAGATGTACGCCAAGGCTGTGGTGTTGTCGGAGTTCACCTCCACCACCTTGCCTAGATGGAGGGACTTGAAGTTTATCAAGGCCAGATGAACTGCCAATAGCTCCTTGCAGTTGATGTGAAGTGTTCTTTGCTCCTGATTCCACGTGCCCGAGCATTCCTGTCCGTCCAGTGTCGCACCCCAGCCCGTGTCCGATGCGTCCGAGAAGAGAAGGTGGTCGGGGGTCTGAACAGCCAATGGTAGACCTTCCTTGAGAAGAATGCTGTTCTTCCACCACGTCAGTGCAGACCTCATCTCTTCGGATATAGGAACTGAGACCGCTTCTAGCGTCATGTCCTTTCTCCAGTGAGCAGCTAGATGATACTGAAGGGGGCGGAGGTGGAGTCTCCCTAACTCGATGAACTGGGCCAGCGATGAAAGTGTCCCTGTTAGACTCATCCACTCCCTGACTGAACATCGGTTCCTTCTCAGCATGCTCTGGATGCATTCTTGGGCTTGACTGATCCTGGGGGCCGACGGAAAAGCCCGAAAAGCTCGACTCTGAATCTCCATACCTAGATAGACAATGGTTTGGGATGGGACGAGTTGGGACTTCTCTATATTGACCAGGAGACCCAATTCCTTGGTCAGATCCAAAGTCCATCTGAGATTCTCCAGACAGCGACGACTTGACGGAGCTCTTAAAAGCCAGTCGTCCAAATAGAGGGAGGCTCTGATGTCTGCCAAGTGAAGGAATTTGGCAATATTCCTCATCAGTTTGGTAAACACAAGAGGTGCCGTGCTTAGGCCAAAGCACAGGGCTTGGAACTGGTACACGACCTTTCCAAAGACGAACCTTAGGAAAGGTTGGGAGTCTGGATGGACGGGGACATGAAAGTACGCGTCTTTTAGGTCCAACGAGACCATCCAGTCTTCCTTCCTGACCGATGCTAGCACCGACTTCGTCGTCTCCATAGTGAACGTCTGCTTGGTGACAAAAGCATTGAGAGCACTGACGTCCAGCACCGGTCTCCAGCCTCCTGTCTTCTTCGCTACCAGGAAGAGACGGTTGTAGAAGCCCGGGGATTGATGGTCCCGGACTATGACTACCGCTCCCTTTTGTAGCAAGAGAGACACCTCTTGCTGCAAAGCTAGCCTCTTGTCCTCCTCCTTGTAGTTGGGAGAGAGGTTGATGGGAGTAGTTGCTAGAGGGGGATTGCGCCAGAACGGAATCCTGTACCCCTCTCTTAGCAACTTCACAGACTGAGCGTCTGCACCTCTGCTCTCCCAAGCCTGCCAGTAGTTCTTGAGCCTGGCTCCCACTGCTGTCTGGAGAGGAAGGCCGTCAGATTCTGCCTTTTGAGGACTTGGAACCCTTCTTCTTTTTGCCACGATGACTGTCGGCACGGGTACCTCCTCTGCTGGAGGTTCTGCCACGAAAGGGCGGGATGAACCTAGATGCTGGTGTGTCCATCCTAGGTCTAGGCACGGAAGGTAAAGAGACTTTACGTGCGGAAGAAGCCACCAGGTCATGGGTATCCTTCTGGATCAACGAGGCAGCAATCCCCTTGATCAGCTCTTCCGGAAAGAGACACTGGGAAAGCGGAGCAAACATCAACTCCGACTTCTGGCAAGGTGTGATCCCCGCAGACAAGAAGGAGCAAAGATGATCTCTCTTCTTAAGCACTCCAGACACGTACGAAGCCGCAAGTTCACCAGACCCATCCCGAATGGCTTTGTCCATGCTAGACATGATAAGCATGGCAGAGTCCTTATCCGAAGGGGAAGTCTTTCTGCTTAACGCCCCCAAACACCAGTCGAGGAAGTTGAAGATCTCAAAAGCACGAAAAACTCCCTTCAACAGATGGTCCATGTCAGAGAAGGACCAGCAAATCTTGGAGCGTCTCATAGCCAGCCTGCGGGGAGAGTCAACCAGACTTGAGAAGTCGCCCTGGGCAGAGGCAGGAACTCCCAAGCCGGGTTCCTCTCCCGTGGCATACCAGACGCTAGATTTGGAAGCAAGCTTGGTAGGCGGAAAGATGAAAGCAGTCTTTCCCAGTTGCTTCTTGGACTGCAACCACTCTCCCATTACCCTCAAAGCTCTCTTGGATGAGCGTGCGAGTACGAGTTTCGTGAAGGCAGGAGCTGCTGACTGCATGCCTAAAGCGAACTCGGAGGGAGGTGAGCGCGGGGTTGCAGACACAAACTGTTCCGGATACAACTCCCTGAACAGGGCAAGGACTTTCCTAAAGTCTAAGGAGGGAGGCGTAGACTTGGGTTCTTCTAAGTCGGAGTGCGGATCGTCCAAATGCGCAGCTTCGTCGTCATCAGATACTCCATCATCCGAATGCTGAGGAGGAAGTGGCAAAGGTGGAGCAGAAAGCTGAACGGCTGAATCCGGCAACACGGGTGCATGCGTAGCTGCGGATCCAACATCATGCCGCTGCTGGTCAGTCTGCGAGCTGGCAACAACAAAAGCGGAGTGCTGGTGCGTGGGAGGGACTGCCATGGGTTGCGGAGCATGCCGCATTGCGTCAAAACACGGCAGCTTGACAGCACCTTCCCACTGCTGATGCGGTAGCTCACGCATGTCAACGGAGGGTGCAGCATGAACATGCGTCTGGCAGGGTCGACTGCGCATCGGTGGTGGAGCTCTCACAGGTGGCGTGTGGGAGCAGGCAGCCGCAGTATCTGCTGAGCGCACAACCGTGGCAGGTTGTAGGTTAACAGGTGCAGTGTCAACCTTCTCAGCACGATACTCCTGCATGAAGGAAGCAAGCTGAAACTGCATAGTCTGCAGCATGGACCACTTAGGGTCTACCGTGGTTGGTGCGGCAACAGACGGAGTAGTTGCCTGCTGCGGAGCCACTCTACCTCTCTTGGGAGGTGTGCAGTCTTCGGAAGACTGCGGCGAGTCCGAACTGACCCAGTGGCTACACCTGGGCCGTTGGACTCGCTCGGAAGGGACCTTACGCTTGAGAGGTCGTGAGACCTTGGTCCAACGTTTCTTCCTAGAAACTTCTTCCACAGACGAGGAATGATAGGGCTCATTCGTCTGTTTGTGGATGGGACGATCTCTGACAGATACGTCCGCAACCACTGAGGGTACATCCGTACGCTGATCAAGGCCTGTCGAACCCTTTGGTCCTTCGACATTGCTTCTCCCCTGGGCTTGGGAGCTTGCAAGAGGTCCCGGACTGGGAGGACGACTGGCACGAACAGATGTACCCTCATGCGCAACACTGACACTGACACTTTTCACTTCACTTGCACTCACTACACTTCCCACTGCACTTTGCGCTTTCAACTCTTTGACATCGGCCAAAAGTTGATTCCGGTCATTAGCTAATGACTCCACTCTGTCACCAAGAGCCTGAATGGCACGCATCATGTCCGCCATGGAGGGTTGAGCACTAGTAGCAGGGTCGGGAGTCACCACTACAGGGGAAGGAGTAGGTTGAGGGGCACGGGGAGAGGAAAAATCAAACGAGCGAGAAGAACTCCTCCTGATCCTATCCTTCTCTAGCCTACGTGCATTCTTTAGGAATTCGTTAAAATCGAATTCCGAAAGCCCAGCGCATTCCTCACATCGATCTTCCAATTGACAGGATTTACCCCTACAATTGGAACAAACGGTGTGAGGATCTATGGAGGCCTTCGGAAGACGCCTAGAACAAGCCCTAACGCTACACTGCCTGTACTTAGGGACTTGAGAATGGTCAGACATCTTGAATTCTTGAATTAGCCAAGGGGGAAATCCAAAATCTAGCAAAGTTCATTAACAATTAATCTAAATCTAATCAAAAAGCTTGATAAGCTAATGATAATAGTTCCTGAATAGCGAAAGCTAAAATCTAGAGCGAATACATCACCAAAATCGTGAAAAACAACTCCAGAAACAACAGCGTATCCAAGTAGGTCTTGCCGGTGGCACGACAGAGGAAAAATTGAGTTCTTGTTGACAAGAAGTACCTGAGTACCTACTCGACAGATGGCGCTGTTGTGTACACCCCCACCTGTATAGCGATCGCTGGCGTATCCCGACCTTAGATTTTTCTGTCGGGCAACAGAGTTGACAGCTACATGATCATCGGGTAAGATTAATATTGAAAATTTAGTTTTGAAAAACACATTAGGTCTGTGTCTTTTTCAATTACACAAAAAATTGGCTTATTGAGTCTTTTAAGATTTTCTGTGATCAATCTATTCTGAAGAAGTGTTATAATTCTTTCATTCATCCTTGTTTCGAGTATTGTTCTCCTGTCTGGTCTTCACCTGTTAATTCTCATTTTAATTTGTGGACAGGAACTTACGGTCTATCAAATTTCTTATTCCTGATCTAGATATTAATCTCTGGCACAGTCATTCAATTCGTTCATTATGCATGTTGCATAAGATTTTTCATAATTCTGAAAATCCTTTATACATTCAGATCTTCCTGGACAGTTCTATCCTGTTCGTAATACTAGGCATGCAGTTAATTCTAATAGTCAAGCCTTCTCCATCATGAGGCTCAATACTACACGGCATTCTAGAAGTTTTATAACAGCTGTGACCAAATTGTGGAATGATCTTCCTAATTGGGTAGTTGAATCAGTAGAACTTTATAAGTTCAAACTTGCAGCAAATGTTTTTATGATGAACAGGCTGACATAATTCTTTTTATAGTTTATATATAAAATATCAAAAATTTTAAGTAATTTTTATTTTTCCTAACATACTTATCGAGAACTACTTTCTTTGGAGTCACTTGTGATCTCCTCTCTATGGACCAAGGTTTTCGCGCCGTTACCCCCCCTACTCCGCTCTCTACATAGGCCTACCCCCGCCACCTAGGAATGCGCCCCAAGGGCAGGATCAGGGCAGGTCACTGCCTCGCTGGGTCATTCTCCTCATTAAGTTCATTGTATTAGCCCAACCTGGCAATGGAAGGATGGCACTCGGGGAAGGAAGGGCCCATTACCCGAAAGTAGTTCTCGGTAAGTATGTTAGGAAAAATAAAAATTACTTAAAATTTTTGATTTGTTCCAACACGAATACTTACCTCGAACTACTTTCTTTGGAGACTTATACTTTAGGAGGCGGGAGTGCTATTCTGACACTTGACTTGGCACATAGGGCCAAGAGGGCTATGGAATGCGGGGGCCTATCAGAGTGCGGGAGTGAGGGTAACTGCGCAACCTTACGCTATTATTTAAGACTCACCTCTTGAAAAATTCTTCTGACGATTTCCCCCGAAGTGTAGTCGCGAAGAATGTGTTCATCTTTGGGGACAGCCTGTAAACTCCTAAGAGGAGAGCCAGAGAGCGGGCAGGCGATAACGAGGACCTCGCACTCGCTCCTATCGGAGGCTAGCCCCGCAAGTGCCTCTGGCCTCACCGCTACACTGCTTGGAGGGCGGCAATGACTGTCCCAATGGAGAACCCGTCCAAGGATTTCCTTGAATAATCCTTGAGGTAGTGGGCAGTAAAGGTTGACTGGTTCGACCAAGTGCCTGCCTGCAGGATCTGTCCCACCGCCATGTTTCTCTCAAAGGCCAAGGAGGTGCTCAGACCCCTGATGTCATGGGGCCGGGGAGTGCCTGGCACTGCCATTTTATCCTCTTCATAGGTTCTAGCGATGACTTGTCTCAGCCAGAAGGAAATGGTGTTCTTGGAAACCTGCTTCCTATTAACCCTTGTGGAAACGAAGAGGTTTTTGATGCCTGGTCGGAGATGAGCTGTCCTTTCCAGGTATTTCCTGAGCGTCCGTACTGGGCATAATCTCAAATCTTCTGTAATGCTCGTCTTGGGAATGGCAGGAATTGAGAAACCCTCAAACCTCGGGTCCCAGACTGCTGGGTTCCGAGTCTTAGCCACAAAGGAAGGCACGAACCTGAAGGATACTTCCTTCCACCCTTTAGAGTGAGAAATGTCGTAAGACAGACCATGGATCTCTCCCACTCTCTTAGCGGAAGCTAAGGCTAGCAAGAAAACAGTCTTGAGGGTGAGATCCTTGTCTCCGATATCTTTCAGGGGTTCAAAGGGGGGACGACTCAGCATCTTCAAGACCTTGGCTAAGTCCCACCGGGGCACTCTACTCGCTTGAGGGGGGCAGGATTGCTCGAAACTCTTGATCAGCCTCGCTATGTGTCTCGAGGCCCCAAGGTCAATGCCCTTCAGGAGGAAGACTTGGCCTAAGGTGGCTCGAACTCCTTTTATGGCTGGAATTGACATTCCCACTTTATCTCTAAGATACACCAGAAAATCTGCTATGTCCGGGACCGAAGCTTTAAGAGGTCTAATATGTTTCTCCAAGCACCACTTCGTGAAGGAGGCCCACTTCGCCTGGTATACCGCGGTCGAGGATCTCCTCAGGTATAGGGACATTCTCTTAGCTGTGGTGGCGGAGTACCCCTCCTTCTTCAGGAGCCGCTCGATAGTCTCCAGGCGTGAAGGCGAAGAGAGAGAGGGTTGTCGTGGAGCTTGAAGAAGTGCGGTTGGTGCAGGAGGTCTGACCTGGCGGGCAGAGGCCAAGGTGGTTGACTCGCTAGGTCCTTTAGGTCCGCGAACCACTCTCTCTCCGGCCACCAGGGCGCTACCAAAGTCATCTTAAGGTTTCGGGCGGCCCTTACTCTGTTGAGCACCTGTCTTATCAACGTGAAGGGGGGGAAAGTGTACACATCCAGGTTGTCCCACTTGTGCTGGAAGGTGTCTTCTAGGGCTGCATTCTGGTCTGGGACCGGGGAGCAATAGACCGGAAGTTGGGCATTGAGCTTTGTTGCAAAGAGGTCCATCACCGGGGAGCCCCAACGTTGAATGATGAGTTTGGCTACTTCTGGGTGTAGAGACCACTCTGTCCCCACTATTTGGCCCATTCTGCTGAGGCCGTCGGCCAGAACGTTCTTCTTCCCGGGAATGGACCTTGCCAGCAGCACCACTTGCTGTTCGTCTGCCCAATTCAGGATGTCTATGGCGAGGTCGCACAGCTCCTTCGATCTCATGCCCCCTTGTTTCTTTATGTAGGCCACTACCGTGGCGTTGTCGCACATTAACGCCACGGTGTTTCCCCTTAGACGACTTGCAGAGTGAAGACACGCCTTCTGGACTGCTCTTAGTTCCAGGACATTGATGTGTAGACACTTCTCCCTTTCCGACCAGGTACCCCGTGCCGTCTCTTCTAGAAGGTGGGCTCCCCACCCTTGGTTGGAGGCGTCTGTGAACAGGAGGCACTCGGGGGGACTGGACCCGAGGGGCATCCCCTTGAGGGAATTCGACTGGCAGTGCCACCATTCCAGGGAGGTTCTCGTGTCCGGAAGGACTGGAATTAACGTTTTCTGCGAGTCCGTCTGGGACCAGAGGCTCTTGAGGTTCCATTGAATGGGTCTGAGCCTCATCCTCCCTTGGGAACCAGTTTTTCCAATGAGACTAGGTGACCTATCAGTCTCTGCCAATCTCCCGCCCTCCTGGAGTGTTCTGACAGGAACGGCTGAATGATGTGCTTGAGGTTCCGTATCCTGTCCTGCGAGGGGAAAACTTTCCCCTGCACGGTATCCAACGTCATCCCCAAGTAGCCCATTCTGTTGGATGGGGTTAAGTTTGACTTCTTCAGATTGATTACAATCCCAAGATTCCTGCAAAACTGGAGGAGGCTTCTCCCTTGTTCTTCCAAGAGGGCCCTTGAGGTGGAAAGGAGCAACCAGTCGTTCAGGTACCTGATGAGGCGGATGCCCCATTCATGAGCCCACACGGAGACCGTTGTGAAGACCCTCGTGAATACCTGAGGGGCCGTCGACAGGCCCAAGTAAAGGGTCTTGAACTGCAGGATCTGGGGACCCCATTTTACCCGGAGGAACTTCCGACTCGACGGGTGGACAGGGATCTGGAAGTATGCGTCCTTGAGGTCGACAGTCATCGTATAATCTTTCTCCCTCAAGGACAGCAGGACGGATTTTGGGGTGTCCATTTTGAAGTCCGTCTTCTTGACGAACTTGTTGAGGGCTGACAGGTCTATCACGGGTCTCCACCCCCCCGTTGCTTTCTCTACCAGAAACAGGCGGCTGTAGAAGCCTGGGCCTGGGAGAAGGACCTCTTCCATGGCACCCTTCTCCAACATGGAGGAAATCTCCTCTTGAAGGGCGGTCCTCCTCATCGGGTCCTTGGGGGCCAACCATTCTGTCTGGCTGGCCGGAATAAGAGGGGGTGGATCCGCTAGGAAGGGAAGCCTGTAGCCCTCCTCCAGGACGGACACTGTCCAAGGTTCCGCTCCTTGGGCCTTCCATGCTTGCCAATGTGGTCCGAGGCATCCCCCAAACCGAGGCTTGGGCGGGAGTAGGGGGCCTCTCCCTCTACCTTCTTCTAGAGGGGCGGCCTGACCTGCCTCTCCTAGAGGCGGAGTAACCCGACCTGAAGGAGCTAGACGAAGTTGGTGCTCCTCTGCGGGAGGGTTGAGGAGTTGTTGCCCAGGAGGAAAAGGGGGCTTCTCTCCTCGAAGTGCTGGGGGAGGCCTGAGATGTCACGGCGCTATCTGAGGCGGCCCTCCTGTAGGGAGGTCTCTTAGACGACGCAGGTCTCCTTCCTCTTTGACACTTTCTCCATCAGGCTTTCAAGTTCTTTCATCGGGAACAGCGACTCACCCCACAAGGGAAGGCTACGTATGGCCCGGGCCTCCCTGTCTGGGATCTTCCTAGATAACTTAGCCAGGACCGTGTCTCGTTTACGGAGGACCCAGTTGGCCGTAAGGGCGAGTGTCTGATATGACAGGAACTTAAGCGTTTTCCCCCCGGAGGTGAGAAGGTCCCTCAGGAGACTTTGCTGGTCAGGATCTTCGGGGTCGCCGGAGGCTTGGACATTTACTAACGTGGAGGCCCACCAGTCCAGCCATGAGGAGATGTTGACTAGGTCCCGCGACATCTCCTCCATCATGGCGGCCTCCGTAGGAGAGAAGCAAACTGGGGCTGAAGAGGCCCTTTCGTCTGAGCCGCCCTGACCTAGGACGTCCAAGGCCGGGTCAACTCTACAGGGGCCTGGGCGACGCCCTTCCGGTATATACACTTTTCCCTGAGTTCTAAGGCCCTGGAGCAGTTTCGAGGCACTCTGGGACTTGGGGGCCTCGGCATTGCTGGCCACCAAGTTGTCTATGTACTCTTGCCCTAGTACTAGGTCTCGGGCAAGAGGAAGGGCCAGGGAAGACTTCGGAAGGGCGACGTGATGCGTAATCCTCAGGAGGCTTGACCTCCAGGAATCACCCCCCGCAGCCGAGGGTTCCGTAATCCCATGCTGCCTTCTGATGAGCCCCACTACTCTTCTATAGGCGGAGTCCTCCGTCGGGGAAGCTTCTCCTCCGTCAGCCGAGGCTTCGGCCTGGAGCGGGGGAGCCGGGTTGCTGGCAAGGCAGACCGGCCGTCT
>NC_090764.1:42781747-42886489 GCF_036898095.1 Palaemon carinicauda
ATTTTCTTAAATATGTTATTTTTATTAATAAAATAAATTTTTTAATATACTTACCCGATAATCATGTAGCTGTCAACTCCGTTGCCCGACAGAATTCTATGGAGGGATACGCCAGCTATCACAATACTAGAAGGGGGTGTACTTACCAGCGCCACCTGTGGCCAGGTACTCAATCATTTGTTGTTGACACCTCCTCAATTATTCCTCGGTCCACTGGTTCTCTCTGGGGAGGAAAGGGAGGGTCGATTAAATCATGATTATCGGGTAAGTATATTCAAAAATTTATTTTATTAATAAAAATAACATTTTTCAATATTAAACTTACCCGATAATCATGTAGCTGATTCACACCCAGGGAGGTGGGTGAAAACCAGTGTACATGATTAAAGGATAGCTAAGTATCCCAAATTTCATATAACAGTTATCTCAAATAACAATGAAATAATAAGTACCTGGTAAGGAAGTCGAATAGAACCGTTACTCTGCCTTTTATTTAAAGTTCGTCTTCCTTACTGAGCGCAGCGTTCCTCTTGGAGGCTGAATCAACCCAAAGGTGCCAAAGTACAAGGGGTTGCAACCCTACTAAAGGACCTCTACCAAACCTTTAACCCAGGCGCTTCTCAAGAATGAATAGACCACCCGCCAAATCCAAGGATGCGGAAGGCTTCTTAGCCTACCGTAACAACCATAAAAACAACAATAAAAGTATTCAAGAGAAAGGTTAAAAAGGTTATGGGATTATGGGAATGTAGTGGCTGAGCCCTCACCTACTACTGCACTCGCTGCTACGAATGGTCCCAGGGTGTAGCAGTTCTCGTAAAGAGACTGGACATCTTTCAGATAAAATGATGCAAACACTGACTTGCTCCTCCAATAGGTTGCATCCATAATGCTCTGCAGAGAACGGTTTTTATTAAAGGCCAACGAAGTAGCTACAGCTCTTACTTCGTGGGTCCTTACCTTCAGCAATGCAAGGTCTTCCTCCTTTAAGTGAGAATGTGCTTCTCTGATCAGAAGCCTTATATAGTACGAAAGCCCATTCTTGGACATGGGTCTCGAGGGTTTCTTGATGGCACACCATAAGGCTTCTGACTGTCCTCGAATAGGTTTAGACCTCTTCAGATAATATTTGAGAGCTCTGACAGGGCAAAGAACTCTCTCTAGTTCGTTACCTACCATGTTGGAGAGGCTAGGTATTTCGAACGATCTAGGCCAAGGACGTGAAGGAAGCTCGTTCTTTGCTAGGAATCCAAGCTGAAAAGAACATGTAGCTGATTCGGTTGTGAAACCAATGTTCTTGCTGAAGGCATGAACCTCACTGACTCTCTTAGCTGTTGCAAGGCAAACGAGAAAAGCAGTCTTGAGGGTAAGATCCTTGAAGGAAGCTGACTGGAGAGGTTCGAACCTAGATGTCATAAGGAACCTTAAGACTACGTCCAGATTCCAGCCTGGAGTGGAAAGACGACGTTCTTTAGACGTCTCAAAAGACTTGAGAATGTCTTGAAGGTCCTTGTTGGAAGACAGGTCCAAACCCCTGTGGCGGAGGACTGAGGCCAACATGCTCCTATACCCTTTAATCGTAGATGTTGAAAGGGATCTTTCATTCCTAAGATGAAGAAGGAAGTCAGCTATTTGGATCACAGAGGTATTGGTAGAGGATATTGAATTGGCTCTACACCAGCTTCGGAAGACCTCCCACTTAGACTGGTAGACTCTACGAGTGGAAATTCTTCTAGCTCTGGCAATCGCACTGGCTGCCTCCTTCGAAAAGCCTCTAGCTCTACCGAATCTTTCGACAGTCTGAAGGCAGTCAGTCGAAGAGCGTGGAGGTTTGGGTGCAACCTGTCTACGTGTGGTTGACGTAGAAGGTCCACTCTTAGAGGTAGAGTCCTGGGGAAGTCGACTAGCCATTGACGTACCTCTGTGTACCATTCTCTTGCAGGCCAAAGGGGAGCAACCAGCGTCAGCCGTGTCCCTTCGTGCGAGACGAATTTCTGCAGAACTTTGTTTATAATCTTGAACGGAGGGAATGCGTACAGGTCGAGATGGGACCAGTTCAGAAGAAAAGCATCTACATGAACCGCTGCAGGGTCTGGAACAGGGGAACAATAAAGCGGAAGTCTCTTGGTGATGGAGGTGGCAAACAGGTCTATGGTAGGTTGACCCCACAACGTCCAAAGTCTGTTGCACACACTCTTGTGGAGGGTCCATTCCGTGGGAATGACCTGATTCCTTCTGCTGAGGCGATCCGCTGAAACATTCATATCGCCCTGGATGAACCTCGTGACCAGTGTGAGGTTTAGACCTCTTGACCAAATGAGGAGGTCCCTTGCGATCTCGTAAAGGCTCCTCGAATGGGTCCCTCCTTGCTTGGAGATGTAAGCCAAGGCTGTGGTGTTGTCTGAATTCACCTCCACCACTTTGCCTAGCAGGAGGGACTTGAAGTTCAACAGGGCAAGATGGACTGCTAACAGTTCCTTGCAGTTGATGTGGAGTAATCCTTGTTCCTTGTTCCATACTCCTGAGCATTCCCGTCCGTCCAAGGTCGCACCCCAGCCCGAGTCCGATGCATCCGAGAAGAGATGAAGATGGGGGGTCTGGATGGCCAATGATAGACCCTCCTTGAGAAGAAGATTGTGCTTCCACCACCGGAGAGTGGTCTTCATCTCTTGGTTGATAGGGATAGAGACTGCTTCTAGAGTCGAGCCCTTGTCCCAATGAGCTGCAAGATGGAATTGAAGAGGGCGGAGGTGGAGTCTCCCTAGCTCGACAAACAGGGCCAGAGATGAGAGGGTCCCTGTGAGACTCATCCACTGTCTCACTGAGCAATTGCTCCTCTTCAGCATGCTCATGATGCACTGTAGGGCTTGGTTTATCCTGGGGGCCGATGGAAAAGCCCGAAAATCCCGACTCTGAATCTCCATTCCCAGGTACACAATGGATTGGGAGGGAATGAGTTGAGATTTCTCTATATTGACTAATAGACCTAGGTCTCTGATTAGATCTAAAGTCCAAGAGAGGTTCTCCAGACAACGACGACTCGTGGAGGCTCTCAACAGCCAGTCGTCTAGGTAGAGGGAGGCTCTGATGTTCGATAAGTGCAGGAATTTCGCTATATTCCTCATCAGATGAGTAAAGACCATAGGAGCTGTGCTTAGGCCAAAACACAGGGCTTGGAACTGATAGACAACCTTTCCGAAAACGAATCTCAGGAAAGGTTGGGAGTCTGGATGAATGGGAACGTGAAAGTATGCATCTTTCAAGTCCAACGAGACCATCCAGTCCTCCTGTCTGACCGCTGCTAAGACCGACTTGGTCGTCTCCATTGTGAACGTCTGCTTGGTGACATACTCGTTGAGAGAGCTGACGTCCAGCACCGGTCTCCAACCTCCTGTCTTTTTGGCCACAAGAAAGAGACGGTTGTAGAAGCCCGGGGATTGATGGTCCCGGACTATAACCACTGCCTTCTTCTGCACAAGTAGCGACACCTCCTGTTGCAATGCTAGCCTCTTGTCCTCTTCTTTGTAGTTGGGAGAGAGGTTGATGGGCGATGTGGTCAGAGGCGGTTTGAGGCAGAATGGAATCCTGTAACCGTACCTCAGCCAACTGACAGACTGTGCGTCTGCACCTCTCTTCTCCCAGGCTTGCCAGAAGATCTTGAGCCTGGCTCCTACTGTTGTCTGGAGAATCTGAGAGTCAGTGCTTTCCCTTAGATGTCCTGGGTCCTTTCTTAGACTTGCCCCTGTGAGAGTCTGGACGGGAGCTTCCTCGGCTGGGGGCTCTACCACGAAAGGGCGGTATGAACCTAGTGGCCGGGGTATCAGCCACTGGAGAGCGATAAGTCTTGGGGACAGAGGTGGTAACCTTAGACTTACGAGCCGATGAGGCTACAAGATCGTGCGTGTCCTTCTGTATCAGGGCAGCCGACAAGTCCTTAACTAGCTCCTCGGGAAAGAGGAACTTTGCGAGTGGAGCAAAAAGGAGCTGAGACCGCTGGCACGGTGTAATGCTGGCTGAGAGGAAGGTACACAGTTGTTCCCTTTTCTTCAACACCCCTGATACAAATAACGACGCTAGCTCACCCGATCCATCCCTGATGGCCTTATCCATGCAGGACATAATTAACAAGGCAGAGTCTTTGTCCGCAGGAGATGTTTTCTTGCTGAGGGCTCCCAGGCACCAGTCGAGAAAGTTGAACATTTCGAAAGCTCTGAACAACCCTTTCAGAAGATGATCCAGGTCTGAGAAGGTCCAACAAACCTTCGAGCGTCTCATCGCAGTCCTCCTAGGTGAGTCCACCAGACTTGAGAAGTCAGCCTGGGCAGAGGCAGGAACTCCCAAGCCTGGTGCTTCCCCTGTGGCATACCAAACGCAACCTTTCGATGCGAGCTTCGTTGGAGGGAACATGAAGGAAGTCTTGCCCAGGTGTTGTTTAGACTGAAGCCACTCCCCTAAGGTCCTTAAGGCCCTCTTGGAGGATCTAGCTAGGACAAGCTTAGTATAGCTCGACTTAGCTTGTTGCACGCCTAGCGAAAACTCAGATGGAGGAGAGCGGGGAACAGCAGAGACGAAGTGGTCAGGGTAAAGCTCCCTGAGTAGAGCCAAGACCTTTCTAAAATCAACAGACAATGGAGAAAGCTTAGACTCCTCCACGTCTGATGAGGGATCAAGATGTGCCTCCTCATCATCCGACACTTCATCAGCAGAAGGTAGCGAAGCAAAAGGACCAGAATGCTGAACCGCAGAGTCAGAACGGGTAGGAACAACAACAGAGGTTTCCTCAACTTGAGGGAAAACCTGAGGTTCAGACTGCATAGGCTGAACAACAGTCGGAGCAGAAGGCAGGTGCAAGGGTGAAGGAGGTTGACTCCTAGCAAGAGTTGCACCCAAGGATTGCACCAGCTGAGCGGAGGACGGAGGCGGAGTAGTCCGTTCCTGTTCCTGAGAGATGAGTGGAGCATGAGAAGGTTGAGGCTGCGCAGAACAAGGTAAAGTTCTAGCAAGCTGAGGCTCCTGAGGCGCAAGTGCATGGTGTAGATGAGCTTGCCTAGATGAGGGTTGAACTCGGTGCAGCGCTGGTTGAGCAGACAGACTCACGGAGGGGAGAGGTTGTTGTACCCCAACCGAGAGTTGCACCACTGGTGGAGCAGCAAGGGGAGGAGGAGGAAGAGTGTAACTCTCCTGATCCCAAAGCAAGGGTTGCCTTAAAGAAGGCTGAGGCTGAACAACACTGTGAACAGCAAACTCTGAAAGTGGTTCAACATCGTACGCCTGGCAGATGGTGCTGCGACCAGGCGGAGCAGGTGCAGGCTGGGCGAGCACAGGCGGAGCAGGTGCAGGCTGGGCGAGCACAGGTGCAGCGAGAACAGGTGGAGGGAGTGCAGGAGGTGCAACACTCTCAGCCCGACACTCACGCATCAAGTCCGAAAGCTGAACTTGCATGGACTGAAGCAGGGTCCACTTGGGGTCGGCAGAAACGATAACAGACTGAGGTAAAGTCACAGTCGGGGTCTGAATAGGCAGAACCTTACTCCTCTTGGGCGGAGTACAGTCGACCGATGACAGAGGCGAGTCGGAGCTGAGCCAATGACTGCAACCTGGCTGAGCACTCGCTGACTGAACTCTACGTTTAAGCGGTCTCGAGACCTGAGACCAACGTTTCTTCCCTGCATGAAGATCAGCGGACGAGAAGACGGGCTCAATCGTCTGCAGGTGGGAGTGACGGTCTAAGGAAGACACGCCCGCAACCACCGAGGATAATTCTGTGCGCCTAACAAGGCCTGTCGAACCCTTAAGCCCTTCGACATTGCTTCTCCCCTGGGCATGGGAGCTTGCAAGAGGTCCCGGACTGGGAGGACGACTGGCTCGCACAGAAAAATCCTCACGCACCACACTGGCACCACTAGCACTTGGCACTGCACAGACACTAGCACTCGTCACAGCACTGGCACTATTTTCACCCACTGCACTCTTGACCTTCAGTTCTTTAACCTCGGCCATCAGAGACTTATGGTCACTTACCACTGATTCTACTTTATCTCCTAAAGCCTGAATAGCACGCAAAACAGTTGACATATCAGGCGGAGGGCACACAGTAGGTTCGGGGGTAGCCACTACAGGGGTAGGAAAAGGTAGGGGATCATGAGGTGAGGAAAACATAGAAGAGTGAGAAGAACTTCTCCTAACTCTAGTTCTCTCTAACTTGGATGAATATTTTAAAAGACGTACAAATTCCAATTCCGAAAGTCCGGCGCACTCCTCACACCGATTTTCTAATAGACAGGGCCTGTCCCTACAGTCAGAACAAGCGGTGTGAGGATCTACCGAGACCTTCGGAATACGCCTATTGCAAGACCTACATCGTCTATGGGAGGGAGCTTGCGAAACGTCAGACATCTTGTTTCAAAGAGTAAGTCAAAGGGTGATCCAAAAACAAGCAAAAATTCATTAACCGTTAATCAGAGTTTATATAAAAGCTAACTAGCTAATATAAAAAGGATTCCAGTATGCGACAGCCGTTAATCTAAGAGAATACTTCACCAAATATCCATGAATAAACTCGAAGACCATGAGCGTATCCCAGAACGTCTAGCCAGAAGCACGACAGAGGAATAATTGAGGAGGTGTCAACAACAAATGATTGAGTACCTGGCCACAGGTGGCGCTGGTAAGTACACCCCCTTCTAGTATTGTGATAGCTGGCGTATCCCTCCATAGAATTCTGTCGGGCAACGGAGTTGACAGCTACATGATTATCGGGTAAGTTTAATATTGAAAATAAACATTTTGAAACTGCTCAATATAGCATGTCATTCATATACTACTTAAACAGTAAAAAAAAAGAGGGGTTAGAGCTATGGAAAACATGGACTATGGCAAGAAAATAAAGGACATGAAAATAAATTTTGACACAAAATGACACAGATAATAAAGGTTAGGTTAGATCCTGTGAAATATGGACATTAGCTGCAATGGTAAATTTGGAAGTCAGGGGAGTTAAGAGCACATTACATCCCCTAATTTCATACACTTATTAATCATTTAAAATAGTGGTTCACAAATTGGGCAGAACATGGAGGGGATTGATACTGGGGGTCGGTGAGGCACAAGCTGTAATTGGAGTTTACAGGTTGGTATTTAGAGCATTTAAACCATAAATAACTTGCTTTTTTCTTTTCTTTTTTTACAAAATTTGATTGACAAAAAAACATATGTCACAAATACTAAGCAAATAGACTCATATGGAGTTTATAGATAATAAAATTGACAAAATTATCAATGAATTCTCTGTTCTGTTACGTAGTTTATAGTGCATCAAGGGAAATGGGGTACAAGGACTTCATCTGGAAGCTAAAGGGGTGCCAGCCTGAAAAAGTTTAGGAACCACTGATTTAAAACATTAGAAAGAATCAACTAAATACAATTGCATCGCTATTTCATTATTATTATTATTATTATTATTATTATTATTATTATTATTATTATTATTATTATTATTATTATTATCATTATTATTATTATTATTATTATTATTTCTGGTTCGACCTGTGGCGGCCGGTGAAAAGGAGTCCTTCTAATATACTTTTCTGATAAAACTTCCAATTATACCAGAGAAAGATAAAAGCATGGAATGCAGAGGTTACTACCCTTGCGCGAGCACCTTGTGGGTGTCGTGTATAAAGCAAAGGCGCGTGAAAGCCACTATTCACAGGCTGTCTTCCATTTAGTTAATTCCTTCGTCAAAGGGATGGGCCGATACAGAGGCACCAGCCAATCTACCAGAGTCCCGCCACCCACGCCCTGACGCGAGCGCCATCTGAACATCATCCTTCTTTTTGGACTGCTCGAATTGTGTGTAATTTGTTGTGCTCTCGGCGTTTTTTCACACTCGTGGATTTATTTCGTCATGACCGAAGCTCCATCTTCACCCATTCCAATGTTGAGTACCATAGTTTGTTTTGACAGCTTTTTGTAGTACCGGGCTTTTGTCTTCTAACCAGTATAGTCTGTTTTATCATTACCGTCTGGGCCCGTCCGTCGGCGGCCATTGTTTGTTCCCTTGTCTTGCTGGGAGTTCATCTTAGTCTTGCCCGTTTGGTACTCTGTCACTTAGGTTCTTGGTTAAGTCCCTGGCCTTATGCCTTTTTTAACCATCATTATTATTATCGTTATTATTCCCATGGTACTTTTTGCTAGCAGTCCAGTCAGCGAACAAGAATAGCGTTCTAGCTTTATTATAGTTTAGTACCCGCCCCACCGGGGCGTTCGTCAGTCGACTATTTCCCTTTAATTTAGGTTTTAGCAGACGCTATTCTTCGTTCGTAGTCTTATTTTCATGTTACAATTTTATTATTATACGTTTATAATAGTGTTGTGTACTTATTAAGTCCTGATTTTGTGACCAAGGGAGCGAGAGATTGGGGTTCCCGTTTTCTGTTCTCAGTCACGAGTTACCCCTTTCTCTCGTTTTCTTTCTTAGCTCAGGTGGGTGAGCGGATTTCCCGTTTTCTGTTTTGTGCGTTCAACGGGTTCTCCCTCCCTCACCCCTCCCTCTACGGGTGTATGATAGCTTACGAGTTATTTAGTTTTTGGTTATTTTTCAATAGTTGGCGTTATTTTTAGGTCCCGAGTTCCGTCCTCTCCCCGTTACGGCTTGGGAGTAGTTCTGAACATTTTTCCACTCCGCCTTGAGTTCTACTCCACCATGAGGGATTCTCAATGACTTTGGAACTATTGTTATATATATATATATTGTTTACTTACAACCCTCTGGGACGGGCTTCATATTGTTTAGATGCGACCCTCCGGTGGCCCTTACTCCGGTCTCAGGCCACGGCCATATCCACACAAATATCCATTGTTATTACAATTGAGTTATTATTCACAATAGAATTATTCAGGACCTTTCATCGACCTCCGGCTTCACCGGAGATCGTCAATACGCTTTACTATTATATTAGCCTTAGCCTTTAGCTACGGCTTGTGTTTTATAAATTTCACAATTGAATTATTATTCACAATTGAATTATTCAGGACCTTTCATCGACCTCCGGCTTCACCGGAGATCGCCAATACACTTCACACTTATATTAGCCTTGCCTTTAGCTACGGCTTGTGTTTTATATTTATTTTACGGGCCTGTCACTGCTTCCCCGACCCTCAGAGGTCGGCAGATTGCTTTAGATTATCTATTCTTATTTCATTATTATCACTTTTAAAATGATACAGCCCCATTACCATTGCTGGTGCTTTTATATTTAAAGTGTTTTAATATGGAGCTCCGGCTCTCACTGAATTCCCTTTAGCACCAATATTGCATTAAACTAAGATCTGTTAGTAGGGGTTTTAACCCTTTACCAGAGTTTCAAGGAACATCAAGACTTATGTCTCCTTTCTTTTACAGAAGGTCCGTTGTACTGCCCAAGGATGCCCTGCCTCGTTCAACGACCCCGTTGGGCATGACCTCTGTCGGTCCCTCGCACACTGCGCCATCCCCTTTATCCGGGAACCGGGACAAGCCCCGTATATAGTTTGGTTCCCGGATTTGTGCTCGCTCTGTTACGAGTTGTCCTCAATACTACTGAACGATGATGTAAGTGGGTTTTTCCTTTTGTTCCTTATTTATCTTTGGCAGACAGTAATTTGGCCATTAATATGACATACACGGTATATTTTGGAGAGCAATCCCCCTCCTGCATCACTAATCACTACAAATCTTTCAGGCCGATGATGACTCTCTTCGGTCAGCAAGGGCTACTCTTCGTCCTTGGGTGTCGGGCTTCGGCAGGAATGCCCCGTCTGGCGCACCCCATCTCCTCGATGGAGACATGGCCTCCCGTCTCTTCCCAGGCTCGACTACTGCAGCAGTCTCTCCTGAAGTTGCTGCCCCCTTAATTGAAGAAGTCAGAGCACCCATTTCCGCGGAGGACGAACCCCTCGTACCGCTGGACGTGGCAGATCTAGATATAGACGTAGAACCCATGGGCGAGCAGGTAAGTGGTGCCGAGTTGGTGGAAACCCTTTTCTCTCCTACTCCTTCTTCTACCTCTTCCTTTCTCGGTTTTGATAAGCCTAAGGCTTCTCCTCGGGATCCCTCTGTCCCCGTACAACCCAAGGTGAAGCCACTACACACTTATAAGTCTTCAGCTTTGCCAGTATCCACGTCACCGGTCCCCGGACCCTCGACGGCTCCTGATATTCATATTGCTCCCCGTAAAACCACGACTCCTAAGAAGTCCAAGCCTTCCAAATCCAAGACACCACCAACGGGTGGCTTTCAGGTACCCTGGGGCGATGTTTTCCCCATCGAACTGGTCAGGGATATCGTCAGAGAACAAATTCAACATCAGTCTGGGGCGATGACAGAGATTAAGGATATGGTGGCTACTCTGATCCGCTCCGGAACTCAGCTTCCTCCTCCTTCCGCCCCAGACGCATCGAAGCTACCTCCCTTCGATAAAAACAATCCTTGGCGGTTTGCCTTGCATGCCCCATTCTTAGATGGTTCCCTAACTCTGGAGGGCATAGGCACCCGCCCTCTAGAGGACCTGGAGTTCTACCCCCCAGGGCTAGAATTCCCATTCAATGGCTTCGTACGTTTAAAGGAACATGCATTGGTCCATATGGACAAGGTACCGAAGGAAACAGTGATATTTCCGAAAGAGCAGGCCCAGGCTATCTGGGCCAGAACTCTATCAGAGTGGGGGTGTATTAACTCCAAGCTCACCCCACACAAAGGTGCCTACACTATTTTTACGACAGCGGCCTCCATCTCTTTGCCGCTCATAGACAAAATCACAGAGCTGACAATACAGGCCATCAAGGAAGGCTCTTCCATGCCGGCTCTCAAGGAGACGGACCCCACCTCATTGCTTATTCCGGGTACCTCTGCAACCTGGGATGACGCGTCTTCTACCTTCACAGTGGGGAAGCTAGACCCGGACTGTGCCTCTACTCTTTTCTCTGAGAAGCTCCCCAGATTACTAGAGTGTCTTCTCAAAACTGAGTTCGAGACCCGTAATAGACTAGCTAGGTCCCTCCACTCCATCATCTCCATAGAGTCCCTAGCATCTGTTTACCCAGAGGAAACGCTGTTCAGAGTCGTCACAAAGAACCTGCTGCTGTCCTACCAAATAGACCTCCATGACTTCTGGTCGGCTCGAGTTAGTTGCAGGAAGTTCGTTCTGTCTGAGGCCTCCATCAGACATGAACCGAACAGGCTGATAGCGTCCTCCTGCTGGGGTAAGAACCTCTTCCCTCAGAACGAAGTTGATAAGGTTCTTCAGGACGCGGCGAGGGCAAACCAAAATTTGCAAGTAAGGTGGGGTCTCTCAGCCAAAAGGAGGATCGAATCCCAGAAACAGACGTTCTTCAAGAAGAAGCAGAGGTTTATTCCTTACAAGACGGTCCGGGGTAACTCGTCGACACAGTCTTCCTCTGCTTCGACTTCTCAACAACCGGCTCCCCCTCAGCAAGTAGTCTACCTCACTGCTACCCCTGGTACACAGCCCAACCCCTCTTGGATGTCCTCTCCTGCATACAACCCTACCTACGAATCCTCCGGTTCCTTTCGTGGACACCAGAGAGGAAGCTTCAGAGGAAGAGGACAGTTCCGCCAACGAGGCGGACCTAAAGCAAAGGGTGCCCGTGGAGGGAGGGGACCTAGGTTCACTCCCTCCCAATGATGTGATGCCGGTAGGAGGGAGACTTTAGCACTTCCGAGACCATTGGACCTTCAGTCCATGGGCTCACAGCATAATATCCAAGGGCTTGGGTTGGAAATGGTCACAGGGATCTCCTCCCCCACCAATGACCTTCTTCCAGAGACCCACTCCCATCCTGGAAGAGTACACCACAGAGTTACTCAAGAAGAAAGCGATCAAACGGGTTCGATCCCTGAAATTCCAAGGCCGCCTGTTTACAGTCCCGAAGAAAGACTCGTCGGCGTTGAGGGTAGTTCTGGACTTGTCGAAACTAAACTCTTACATCCTTTGCGACAAGTTCCGTATGCTGACTATCTCTCAGGTACGGACCCTACTTCCCCGTGGGGCCATCACCACCTCTATCGATCTTACCGACGCCTATTATCATGTCCCAGTAGCTCGAAACTTCTCTCCTTACCTAGGCTTCCGTCTCGGCAAGAAAGCCTTTGCATTCAAAGTCATGCCCTTCGGTCTCAGCATTACCCCCAGGATATTCACGAAACTGGGGGAGACGGTGCTCGAACAGCTCAGAAACCAAGGGATACAGATCATCGCCTATCTGGACGATTGGCTCATTTGGGCCCAGTCGACCCAGGAATGCAACAGAGCTACGTCGAAGGTAATTCACTTTCTCGCCAAACTGGGCTTCCAAGTCAATCTCCGAAAGTCTCGCCTACAACCATCAAGCCACTTCGAATGGTTAGGCATCCGGTGGGACCTTTCAAAGCACAGGCTCTCCCTTCCTCCCAAGAAGGTAAGGGAGATAGCTTCCAAGGTCAGGAACTTTCTCAAACACAAACAGGTGTCCAGAAGAGCTTCAGAACGAATCCTCGGCCTTCTCCAATTTGCCTCACTGACCGATCTCCTATTAAAAGCCAAACTCAAAGACATCAATCGAGTTTGGAGAAAGAGAGCGACAATACCTTTAAGAGAAAAGATCTCGAAGATCCCCTCTGTCTTAAAAATGAGACTACGACCATGGTCCGAACGGAGGAACCTCTCCAAATCGGTTCCTCTACAGTTCCCCTCTCCACAAGTGACAATTCATACCGACGCGTCTCTGAGTGGATGGGGGGGTTACTCCCAACATCAGATGTTTCAGGGCTCTTGGTCACCCGCCATGAAGCAGTTCCATATCAATGTTCTCGAAGCCATGGCAGTGTTCTTGACCCTGAAGAGAATCTCTCCTGCGAGGTCGACCCACATCAGAGTAGTCTCAGACAGCACAGCAGTAGTCCAATGCCTCAACAGAGGGGGATCCAAGTCACCCAACCTGAATCAGATCCTGGTCACTATCTTCGCCTTGGCAGCCGACAAAGACTGGTTCCTGTCAGCAACTCACCTAGCAGGAGTCCAGAATATGATAGCAGACTCATTATCCAGGACAAAACCACTGGAATCGGAATGGTCCCTGGACATACACTCCTTCCGGTGGATACTCAGGCTGGTTCCAGGTCTCCAGGTAGATCTCTTCGCGACCCAACTCAATCACAAACTCCCATGTTATGTGACCCCGAACCTGGACCCTCAGGCTTATGCCATGGACGCATTAGCCCTGGATTGGAACCATTGGCAGAAGATCTACTTATTCCCTCCAGTGAATCTTCTACTGAAAGTCTTACACAAACTCCGCTCCTTCCACGGGGCAGTGGCTTTAGTGGCACCTCACTGGCCAAAGAGCAGTTGGTTTCCTCTCCTCCTCGAGTTGAAACTCCGTCCCTTCCAGATCCCATTCCTCAAACTGACCCAAGTGGTCCAAACTCGGACTGTGTCAGATTCCTCAAGGATAGCCAAAACCCTAACTTTGTGGATTTCATGAAGTTTGCGGCTCGTAAGGATGCAAACATCGACCCGGATAATGTCCTCTTCATAGAATCAGACAAAAGGGACTCTACGATTCGCCAATACGATTCGGCAGTTAAGAAACTAGCAGATTTCTTAAAGAATTCAGACCATTCGGTTATGACTCCTAATTTAGCCATCTCCTTCTTTAGGTCCATATTTGACAAAGGCCTAGCAGCTAGCACTATAACCACCATTAAGTCAGCTTTGAAGAAAGTCTTCCTGGTTGGGTTTAACATTAACCTGGCGGATTCTTATTTCTCGTCTATTCCAAAAGCATGTGCTAGGCTCCGACCTTCGGTTCGCCCACAAAAGGTCCCTTGGTCTCTAAATGATGTCCTCAAACTTGCCTCCGACACGGACAACGAATCCTGCTCCTATATCACTCTTCTTAGGAAGACTTTATTTCTAACAGCTTTGGCCTCGGGTGCTAGAATCTCAGAACTAGCAGCTCTCTCAGGAAACTCAGAAAACATAGATTTCCTCCCTTCAGGTGAAGTACTTCTTTCTCCAGACAGGGCGTTCCTAGCTAAAAATGAAGACCCCCAAAATAGGTGGTCCCCTTGGAAGATTATTCCTCTTCTCCAAGATACTTCTCTATGTCCAGTCACTACTCTCAGGGCCTTTTTAGCCAGGACTGCTACCCGATCGTCTGGCCCCTTGTTTATCAGAGAACAAGGAGGTACCATTTCCATACAGGGTATTAGGCAACAGATCCTATACTTCATTAAACAAGCCAATCTGGGATCATTTCCCCATGCTCATGATATCCGGTCAGTAGCTACCTCCATCAATTATTTCCAAAATATGGACTTTGATGACCTTAAAAAGTACACGGGTTGGAAATCTCCTATGGTCTTCAAACGCCACTATCTAAAGAACTTACAGGCCCTTAAATACCCAACGGTTGCAGCTGGGAGCCGTATCTCTCCCCAGTGATCTCTTGTTCTTCCTTTCATCCATCTCTTTTCTTCTCCCTCCTACCCGCCACTCGCACCACGACGCCGCTTCCTTGGTGGTTCGTTAGTCCTAGTTTATTACATATTAGGTTAAGATGATTTCAACTTTTAATGTGTTTACCGTAATTTAGTGTTGGGATATTCTTAGCCATGTCAGTTTTGTTGCTTGTTGTGCTCTGATACTCGGAGGTTTCCTTGTTATCATGTTTGTTTAGCCTTACGCTCACTATGTCCGGTGACTAGTTTATGATTCATGCTTACTTACCTTAATATAATATATGGTTCTCCTTACATGGTGTTTTTTCTCTCCCCTCATTACTAATTATTATTGGGCTTGGAAGGCATTCTCTGGTACATTTTCACCGGCCGCCACAGGTCGACCCAGAAAAGGGATTTTGACGAAGGAAAAATCTATTTCTGGGGAGAGACCTGTGGCGCCCGGTGAAACCCTTCCCTATTCTTTTGCACGATCCCACCCTTTCCTTTCCAAGCCATCATGTCCAATACAGAAGGATGTTGTTCAGATGGCGCTCGCCTCGGGGCGTGGGTGGCGGGACTCTGGTAGATTGGCTGGTGCCTCTGTATCGGCCCATCCTTTTGACGAAGGAATTAACTAAATGGAAGACAGCCTGTGAATAGTGGCTTTCACGCGCCTTTGCTTTATACACGACACGCACAAGGTGCTCGCGCGAGGGTAGTAACCTCTGCATTCCATGCTTTTATCTTTCTCTGGTATAATTGGAAGTTTTATCAGAAAAGTATATTAGAAGGACTCCTTTTCCCCGGGCGCCACAGGTCTCTCCCCAGAAATAGATTTTTCCTTCGTCAAAATATCTTTATTATTATTATTACTATTACTAGCTAAGCTACAACCCTTGTTCAAAAAGCAGGATGCTATAAGCCCAGAGGCTCCAACAGGGAAAATAATCCAGTGAGGAAAGGAAAAAAGGAAAATAGAATATTTTAAGAAGAGTAACATCATTAAAATAAATGTCTCCTATATAAATTATAAAAACTTTAACAAAACAAGCGGAAGAGAAACAATATAGAATAGTGTGCTCGAGTGTACCTTCAAGCAAGAGAACTCTAACCCAAGACAGTGGAAAACCTTGGTACAGAGGCTATGGCACTACTAAAGATTAGAGAACAAAGGTTTGATTTTGGAGTGTCCTTCTCCTAGAAGAGCTGCCTGCCATAGCTAAAGAGTCTCTTCTACCCTTACCAAGAGGAAAGTGGCCACTGAACAATTAGTGCAGTAACCCCTTGAGTGAAAAAGAATTGTTTGGTAATCTGTGTTGTCAGGTGTATGAGGACAGGGGAGAATATGTAAAGAATAGGCCAGACTATTCAGTGTGGATGCGTGTAGGCAAATGGAAAATGAACCGTAACCAGAGAGAATGTAGTATCATCTGGCCAGTCAAAAAGACCCCATAACTCTCTAGCGGTAGTATCTCAACGGATGGCTGGTGCCCTGGCCAACCTACTATTTCAAAACAGGAAGCTACGTAACAGAGGAAAAACTTATATTTTGATAAATCAGCTATTTTCTTACCCTCTTGAACATTTTTTGCAATATTCAACATTATCAGAAAAAGATGAAGCATTAATAGTGTTCAAATGATAATCAGCCCTAATGAAAGGTATTCTAAATATGAGAATTAAAAATATACTTACATGTGCATGTATATGATACATGGATTACACCCCAAATAATGTTTGCACATTGGTCACAAAATTCTTTCGATGCTCTTGTTAATGGAGGCTTCAAAGGTTGAAAGTGATGATTCATTAGACATACTACACCTGAAGATGCTATTTCTTGAAATTCATTAGCCTCCTGTAAAACAAAAATATAAATTTTATAAAAAAAAAATATATTTCTATACTTGCCTGATGTTCATATTGCTTCTTCTCCAGAAGCTTAGTTTATCAATATTTACCCCCAAAATTTATAAAGAATTTTCCCATTTTCTTTCCTTTCAAAAGACACATGCCCCTAGTAAAGTAATGAAATAATCTAGTAGTTAATGGTAAAGAGTATAACCAGTTTCATGTTTTTCAGTTTAAATTCAATAGCATTCCTTATTCCATGATAAAGGGAATTAGAGACAGGGCCAGGTGGAGGAAACCGACAGCTCACGTCGAGGACATGGTACCTAGATCAATAGATATTTTCCTAGATATGACAAGTTAGTGGGGAAGGTGGGCATGTTATATGAACATAAGGTGAGTAAAAATTAAAAAAATATTACTAAAATTATGTTCATTCGGACATTTTTACTTTCCATAGACTGACTAAATACATAGATGATTCATTGGCTAAATTCAACAAAGGATAGACAGTTCTTTATGATGTGCTGTGCCTATCTAACTGAGGCAAGTGACCCCTGCCAGCCCATACTAATTTCCAGTACAATCATCCAACAGGCATCAGGATTAAAAGCCGAAAAGACTTATTGTCTATCACCTTAAACCCAATCACATACATACATACATACATACATATTGTACATACATACATACATACATACATACATATATATATATATATATATATATATATATATATATATATATATATATATATATATATATATATATATATACTGTATATATATTCCTTATCACTCCCTTCACTGGCCCCAACACTTTATATCCTACATTCACTCTCTGACGTACATTTGTTTCCAGACCCCAAGTACTTAAACTGATTTACAGTGGTAACTCTACATACGATCTTAATTCGTTCCAGAAACTGCTTCGTATGTTAAAACAATCGTATGTTGGAGCAAATATTCCCATAAGAATACACTGTAATTTGTATAATTCGTTCCACACCCCAAAAACCTATATTAACTCCTTAATAAATTACTACATATAATTACACATAACAATAACATAACTGCATAATATGAAAGAAGCATGTAAAAAAGACAATTATAAAGAAATAATAAATAAAAAATGTGTTTTATTGTCACTTTACCTTAGAGACAGACCAACGCAGGTGTAGGATTTGCTAAGCCAGGAGGAGACGGACGATCGGCGAGACGGTAGACATGGTGTTAACATGTTCTTTAAATAAATACTCTCTCTCTCTCTCTCTCTCTCTCTCTCTCTCTCTCTCTCTCTCTCTCTCTCTCTCTTGTTCTTCTTCACTGTTAGTGTTAGAGATGTCTATTAATTTTTTTCTGAGAGAGAGAGAGAGAGAGAGAGAGAGAGAGAGAGAGAGAGAGAGAGAGAGAGAGAGAGAGAGAGAGAGAGAGAGATTAAACAAAAATGTCTTGTGTACAGATGATTTTTAACAGCTTCAACGAGTTGAAAGACAATTAAATCTAACTAAAAATACAATATCAGCGAATCTGAATTTCTTTATTAACTAAAACAAATATTGATACAAACACACTCGCGTGCGTATGCGCAAACACACACACACACAGGAGACACGATCGGCGAGGAGGTAGAGATGGTGACTGCGATAACGTACCGTAACTTAAACTACAGAAACTTTAATCTAACTTAGCTTATTTATTTTTTTTTTATTTCTATATTTCATATTTTTTACATTTTTTTCTTTTGATTTTTAATTTTCATCACTTTCAGTGACGAGTTACGGTACGTTATCGCAGTCACCATCTCTACCTCCTCCCCGACCATCTGTCTCTTACTGCGTAGCAATTCTTGCACCTGTGTGTGTGTTTGTGCATACGAACACGAGTGTGTTTGTATCAATATTTGTTTTAGTTAATAAAGGAATTCAGATTAGCTGTTATTACTTTCTTAGTTACATTTAATTGTTTTTCAACTCGTTGACGCTGTTAAAAATCATATGTACTTTAAACACATTTTTGTTTAATCTCTCTCTCTCTCTCTCTCTCTCTCTCTCTCTCTCTCTCGGAAAAAAAATAATAGACGTCTCTAACACTATAACAGCGAAGAAGAACGAGAGAGAGAGAGAGAGAGAGAGAGAGAGATTTTATTTAAAGAACATGTTAATGCTATGTTTAGAGAGAAACAGAAAAAGAGAGAAGACTTTTTAAAAGAGCTTGTTAATGCTATCTTGGTTTTCTTTGCTTCACTTTTTTCTTTCTTTCTGTTCATCACGCTGGCCCTTCTCACAAATGATCGTTGCCAACAATCTTTGTCCTTTATCCCTATCAACAAAAGGTGTTCTATCTCTTCCAGGGTATTGCTACAATGTCTTGTAATAATGGTGATCCCCTTCGATGGTTTATCTGCTTTAATGGCTGCCTTCTGCTTGATGATCGTCGAGATCATAGGCCTATTCCGGCCATATTGTTTAGCCATATCACTCACATGCACACTGCTCTCATGTTTTTCTATAATTTCTTGCTTCAATTCTAATGAAAGAATTGCCTTCTTCCTTTTCTCACCACTACCTGTACTGAAACTTAGCTTCTTAGGCACCATGATTATAGGTAAAATCAAAAAGGAAATGTGAGAAAAGGAAGAAAATAAACACTGTTAATAACAGGACAAACAGAGGACAACCACACGATACACACAAGAACAGAGAACAGAGCACTCAACGCTCAATGGCGTCCCTCTTACATGCTACCACCTACCGGCGTAAACAAGATCCACATTGGATGTTGGAGCATTACTTCGGGTGTCAAGACAGAAATTTGGTCAAATTTTACTTTGGATGTTGGAAAATTCGTATGTTAGGACAATCGTATGTAGAGGTTCCACTGTACTTCCTCAAGTAACTTTCCATTCAACATGACATTCAACCCAGCACCACCCTCCCTTCTCGTACATCTCATATCCTTACTCTTACCAACATTATCTCTTAACCTCCTTCTCTCACACACCCTTCCAAACTCTGTCACTAATCGACCCCGCTTCTCCTCCGAGTCCGCAACCAATGCAGTATCATCAGCAAACAACAACTGATTTACCTCCCATTCATGATCCCTGTGTCTATCAGTTTCAATCCTCAACCAAGTACTCGAGGGCATTCACCTCTCTCACAACTCCATCAAAGTCTCAGCCCCACTCTCACTGGAAACCACTCGCTCACTTCATTTTCTATCCTAACACATGCTTTACTGCCTATGTAGAAACTCTTCACTGCTTGCAATAACCTTCCACCAATTCCATATACCCTCATCACATTCCACATGGCCTTCCTATCAACTCTATCATAGGCTTTACCCAGATCCATAAATGCAACATACACCTCCTAGCCTTTTGCATATCTGCCTAACTGTAAATATCTGATTCATAGGCCTACATCCCTTACCTCTCCTAAAACCACCCTGTACTTCTAGGATTGCATCCTCTGTTTCATTCTTCATCCTATTAATTAACACTCTACCATACAGTTTTCCCACCACACTCAACAAACTAATACCCCTTGAATTACAACACTCATGTACACCTACCTTACCTTTGTTAGCAGAACAATACATGAACACACCCAGTCCAATGGTACCATTGACAATATAAAACATATATCAAATAACCTCACCAGGCATTCAAGTACAGTCACACCCCCCTCCTTTAACATCTCAGCCCTCTCACCATCCCTATGAGGTGCTTTTCCTGCTCTTGTTTCCTCTAGTACTCTTTTCACTTCCTCTCTTGTAATATCTCTCATTTTCATCTCCCATCACTGGCACCTAAATACCTGCAACAACAATTATATCTGCCTCCCTATTATCCTCAGCATTCAGTAACCTTTCATAATATTCAGACCACCTTTTCCTTGGCTCCTCTACTTTCAACAACCATCCATTTTTATCTTTCATTGGGCTCAAGATAAATAGAAGAAACACAGAGATGATGAGAATGGAATATGGACTGAAAGATGAAATATCATTGGAAGGAGAAAGGATTAATGAGGTAGAATCATTTAAGCATTCAAGAACAGGGTCCTTAGAATTAGAGTTTAATGAAAGATTGGAAAAAGCAAATCAGACAATGGCTAGGTTAAGTAAAATTTGGAAATCACATGAAATTACATTAAAAAATCAGACTATATATCAGTTTGGTGGGATCTGTGTTACAACATGGACATGAGTCATGGTATGACAATGAAACAATCTCCAACAGATTTTGTAGATTTGAGAACAAAGCCCTCGGAAGAATATTGGGAGTTAAATGACAGGACAGGATTAGAAATTAAACTATAAAAGAGATTATGAGTGTCATATGTAGATGAGATCATAGTGAGGGGTAGATGCAGAAGGTTTGGGCATGCTCTTTGCATTCCCCAAGAGGGAATAGTTTACCAAATGTTCAACTGGGCTCCACAAGGCACTAGAAGAATCGGAAGATCCAAGGCTACATGGCTGAGGAATATGAAGTGCGAAGTAAGAGATGATGAAATTAAAGAGAGAATGACAAAGCAGTCTTCTCTAAATAGGTTCCTTGTCAAAACTGATTGACAACTAACTGTCAAGAAAGCATAAATTAAGAGATGCAGATAGTGATATTGAACACCGTTTAAATGTGAAAACTCCCAATATTATCGCCTGAGACTCTCATGGGTGGAGATTCGCCTTCCAAGCAGTAAACCCCTCATCCTCCTCCTCCTCCCTCGTCTCCCGTATGCCTGCCATGACTCTCCTCAGAGGCAAAGTGCAAGTTAACTTGTTAATATTTCTAATTTTTATAGTGAATTACTATTTGCATTCATTTTTTTTATATTAGGGGTTATAATTTCTTATTTATAACATCACAAACTTTAAAAAGTGAGTGTACAATACAGGTATCTGTATTTTTGGATGTGTGGAACATTTCAAGAGATTTTCCTTTATTTTTTATGATAAATTTTTTTTTCAGTTCACGAGCTTACTCCTGAAATAAATCAAAATTGTAAAATAAGATACCACTGTATAACCTTAAACCTGTCATGCTCTGGATAAAAACTTTCAAAATTTTCTGAACAACTAAACTATTTTTAATCTGAACTTCCTTCACAATAAAGAAATACATACATACCTGTATTCTCAAGCGAAGTTTTATCAATTTGTGAACGAGAGCTCGTCGTCTTGTACTAGATTCTTCGCACTGCAGAATTAAAGCTTTACATTTCTCTACACTTGCCTCAAGTTCATCTACGGACTGTTCAAAATAACCATCCTGTAATATTGGAGACACTTGAAAATTTTGTAAACAATGGGCATCACAATGTTTTAGTACATTATTCAATACCACTAACAGTTTACAAACTACGGTATTAAACACTGTATACAGTAGAGGTAATATTTGTCATAGATACAAAATTTTTCATAATACACCTCATATAAAGATAACTGTAGATCTAAGAATATCACCTTCAGAAATATAAATGAATTTACTATGCTATCAGTGGAACACAGCAGAGTAAGGAAATAAAGTACATCTTTTCCCAGGAAAATGAGTTAACTTTAATTAAACAACCACTCAGTTTGGTTTTAAAATTGAATATCGATGATATTATAAAAAAGATATATCAATAACTCAACATACTATCATAAAGTAATAATGTGAAGTATTTTAGTACAGTACAGCAAATTGTACGGTAAACTTGACACACAAGAATGACAACTAAACTACTCAAATTATACTGAAAAATCTACCTTTAATCAAAATAAAAACTGATTTTCCTAACAAAATCAACTGTACAATCATTTCCTAATTGTTAGTGACCAATTCTATGAACATCAGGGTTGGTTTGATTTAAATCAAGTGATTTAAATTGATTTAAATCAGTCAAAAATTATCTAAATCAAAATGAAATATACTGTCAGAAATTGCCTTGAAAAAGAGAAAACTTCCTACACTAATAACTACAGTATTTATGAATATTGCAACAAATGAACAAAATCCTAGTTGTTAACTATAACATATTGGGTAAACTTGTTCCTAAGGGGGCCAGCCGGCTAATGCCGTTTTTTAAGAACAGGACTTTGACATTTACACCACTTAATAAGGTGACTTAGGACATCTCCAAACTACAGGACATGGGATTTTTGCCTCTGACCTTCAGTTTTGCGATGCCAGCGTGATATATCCTGAAAATTAGTGTTTTTTAAATTCTAGCTCTTCCCTTGATACTTAATATTAAGACCTGGGATTACTACCTTATATAGACATGATGCAGACCTCCAAAGAAATAGGTTTTTTTTTCTAAAAGTAATTTTTTCTGCTAGATATAAATTTTTTTCATTATGGTAAAAAAATAAACCATATAAATCAGGGGAAAACAAATAAGAAAAGAATATGAAAAAAAAAATTGGAAAAGAGCTCTATTTTATTGTTTTATAATGTCTTTCTAATAATATATACCACATTTCAATGCTATATCTTTAAAACTAAGGAAGAAGATAGAATTTGAAGGTCAATAAGTATAGTTTTGAGAAATGGATGTTCACAGTTTTCCTTTGTATTTTTACAAAGACAATATTAATATATCACGATTATTATGACTTTCATGTTCTTTTTTTAGATATTATTTATCTTCATGTTCCTTGTCACTCCTTCATCCACAACACTCTCTCTCTCTCCTTCACTAACTCCGCTAATATTGCCAATATGACCCACTTCTGAACTCTTATTACGGCAAATTTTCTTCTTCTTTATGATAGCGAGATGTTAAAATTGTCTTTTCCTCTTTGGCATATCTTTAAAACTAAGGGAGAAGATAAAATTTGAAGGTCAATAAGTATAATTTTGAGATATGGGTGTTCAAAGTTTTTCTTTGTATTTTTACAAAGACAATATTAATAAATCATGATTATTATGAATTTTATGTTCCTTTTAGGTTATCAATAAAACAAAACAATGTCATTTATCACAATTTAATCATAAATGAAGATACATATGCTCAATATCTTGCTTCGTGAGGCTCCTGGTCGCTCCTTCATCCATAACTCTCTCTCTCTCCTTCACTAACTTCGCAAATATCACCAATATTACCCACTTCTAAACTCTTATTAGAATAAATTTTCTTCTTCCTTATGTTAGCGAGATGTTTAAATTGTCTTTTCCTCTTTTGCCTGATGAAATTCATGCCGAAACTAAGAAAATCAGACGTAAAAAAAAGTGAATGTCAGAGGACAAATTCAAACATGTACTCTCTATGAGGTTTGTGCTAGCACTGAAGGGTATAATCATAAAACTTCCTGTCTTGTGACTCATGGAATCTGCATTTTTTAGTAGGGATCAATGTTTTTGGTTTATTGACTTACTTTTACTAATTACCCTGTACTAAGAAAGTAAGAGGAATTTTGACAAAATATTTCATATACAAATTCTCCATTGCCATACAAAGCTCAGTGAATTTTTTTCAGGATTTTGAGTTTTTCGTCCTATACCCCCAGCCGCCCGTTGAAATACTACCGCCAGAGAGTTATGGGGTCCTTTGACTGGCCAGGCAGTACTGCGTTGGATCCTTCTCTTTGGTTACGGTCCTTTCTCTTTGCCTACACATACGCCGAATAGTCTGGCCTATTCTTAACAGATTCTCCTCTGTCCTCACACACCTGACAACACTGAGGTTACTAAACAATTCTTCTTCGCTCAAGGGGTTAACTACTGCACTGTATTTGTTCTGTGGCTACTTTCCTCTTAGTAAGGGTAGAAGAGACTCTTTAGCTATGGTAAGCAGCTCTTCTAGGAGAAGGACACTCCAAAATCAAACCATTGTTCTCTAGTCTTGGGTAGTGCCATAGCCTCTGTACCATGGTCTTCCACTGTCTTGGGTTAGAGTTCTCTTGCTTGAGGGTACAATCAGGCACACTATTCTATTTAATTTCTCTTCCTCTTGTTTTGTTAAAGTTTTCATAGTTTATATAGGAAATATTTATTTTAATGTTACTCTTCTTAAAATATTTTATTTTTCCTTCTTTCCTTTCCTTACTGGGCTATTTTCCCTGTTGGGGCCCCTGGGCTTATAGCATTTTGCTTTTCCAGGTAGGGTTGTAGCTTAGCAAATAATAATAATAATAATAATAATATATTAGCATACTGGTCGGGCCCCTCAAGAACTGAAGTTGTTGCAATTTCACAAATTATAAAGGTCTTGATATTTCTAACAACAGTAATAGGAATTACAAATTTCATTCCTATTATAGTACGCACATGGAGAGCGATTGTGACGCAGTTCCGGTAGGCCCTGCTGCTTCCTTCGGTGCCTTAGATGACCGCGGAGGTAGCAGCAGTAGGGGATTCAGCATTATGAAGCTTCATCTGTGGTGGATAATGTGGGAGGTTGGGCTGTGGCACCCTAGCAGTACCAGCTGAACTCGGTTGAGTCCCTGGTTAGGCTGGAGGAACGTAGAGAGTAGAGGTCCCCTTTTTTGTTTTGTTTCATTTGTTGATGTCGGCTACCCCCCAAAATTGGGGGAAGTGCCTTTGGTATATGTATGTATGTATTTGTATTTTTTTATTGCAGTTTTGCTTGTTTTTCTCTATATTTATATATTTTGTTACTAAAACTTGTCTGCTCCAATTAAATCATTAGTATGAATTTTGGTTTTTAAGAGTAAAACTAATCTTGAGTAATGTCTATCAAACTATGGTTTCATTTAACATAGATCAAGTTCAATAACAGAAAAACCATCATAAGACTAAAACAAATAATACATAGCAGGAAACAAGTATTATTGAAAAATAATCATTTGAATAAAAAAAAAAATAAAATCAGATTTAAATCAAATGAATTGATTTTTTTAAATTCTTACGAAAGAAAAATCATGTTTTTTTTCAACCTTGGTGAACATATGATGTAAAATCCTTTGACAAAAAAAATCTCAATGCAGTTTCTAGAATGTACAGATTTTTGTAAAATAGAGTAGCAACATCAAACTATTTCAGTTATTTGCTTATGATTTAGTGTTCATCAATCCTGAATGTAATCTAACACAATTTCCAGAGTAGTATTATGAGCAAACATTTTCAAATTTTAATACTCTTCCTAGCTTACCTAAACATATTTTAGGATACTGTGTTAAAAAAGATACCACTTAGAGGGTTATAATTTCCCACATCATTAGATAGCAACTTGAGGCACTTTGTCAAGATAAGAGTTACTTTATCTAATTTTTAACCTGGGCATCCCGATGTTTTGTACAAGTATAGAAAAATGTTATTTTCCTTAGTAAAATAAATTTTTGAATATACTTACCCGATGATCATATAGCTGTCAGCTCTGCTGCCCGACAGAAAAACCTACGGGCGGAATACGCCAGCGATCGCTATACAGGTGGGGGTGTACATCAACAGCGCCATCTGTCAAGTAGGTACTCAAGTACTCGATGTCAACAAAGAACCAATTTTCTCCTCTGTCCACTGGGTCTCTATTGGGGAGGATGGGTGGGTCCTTTAATTTATGATCATCGGGTAAGTATATTCAAAAATTTATTTTACTAAGGAAAATAACATTTTTCAATATTAAACTTACCCGATGATCATATAGCTGATTCACACCCAGGGGGGTGGGTAGAGACCAGCATTACATGTTGACATTATTATGAGCTAAGTATTCCTGATTTTATTTTAGCAGTTATTCAAAATAACAAACATAAAATAAATAAGTACCTGGTAAGGAAGTCGACTTGAACAATTACTCTGCCTTTTTAAGTACGTCTTCCTTACTGAGCCTCGCGATCCTCATAGGATGCTGAGCGACTCCTAGGAGCTGAAGTATGAAGGGTTGCAACCCATACTAAAGGTCCTCATCAAAACCTCTAATCTAGGCGCTTCTCAAGAAATGACTTTGACCACCCGCCAAATCAAGTAGGATGCGAAAGGCTTCCTAGCCTTCCGGACAACCCAAAACAATAATAAAACATTTCAAGAGAAAGATTAAAAAGGTTATGGAATTAGGGAATTGTAGTGGTGGAGCCCTCACCACTACTGCACTCGTTGCTACGAATGGTCCCAGAGTGTAGCAGGTCTCGTAAAGAGACTGGACATTCTTAAGATAAAAGACGCGAACACTGATTTGCTTTTCCAATAGGTTGCGTCGAATATACTTTGCAGAGATCTATTTTGTTTAAAGGCCACGGAAGTTGCGACAGCTCTAACTTCGTGTGTCCTTACCTTCAGCAAAGCTTGGTCTTCCTCATTCAGATGGGAATGAGCTTCTCGTATTAACAGTCTGATAAAATAGGATAAAGAATTCTCTGACAAAGGCAAAGATGGATTCTTAACTGAACACCATAAAGCTTCAGACGGGCCTCGTAAAGGTTTTTAAATAGAACTTAAGAGCTCTTACAGGACATAATACTCTTTCTAGTTCATTTCAAACCATGCGATAAGTTTGGAATATCGAACGATATTGGTCAAGGCCGAGAAGGCAGGTCGTGTTTGGCTAGAAAACCAAGTTGTAAAACATGTAGCCGTTTCGGATGAGAATCCGATGTTCTTGCTGAAGGCATGAATCTCACTGACTCTTTTAGCTGTGGTTAAGCATATCAGGAAAAGAGTCTTAAAGGTGAGATCTTTCAGGGAGGCTGATTGAAGCGGTTCGAACCTGTCTGACATAAGGAATCTTAGTATCACGTCTAAATTCCAACCAGGTGTAACCAAACGACGCTCCTTCGTGGTCTCAAAAGACTTAAGGAGATCTTGTAGATCTTTATTGTTGGAAAGATCTAAGCCTCTGTGACGGAAGACTGATGCCAACATGCTTCTGTAACCCTTGATAGTGGGAGCTGAAAGAGATCGTTCTTTCCTCAGATATAAGAGAAAGTCAGCTATTTGAGTTACAGAGGTACTGGTCGAGGATACGGATACTGACTTGCACCAGTTTCGGAAGATTTCCCACTTCGATTGGTAGATTCTAAGGGTGGATGTTCTCCTTGCTCTAGCAAACGCTCTGGTTGCCTCCTTCGAAAAGCCTCTAGCTCTCGAGAGTCTTTCGATAATCTGAAGGCAGTCAGACGAAGAGCGTGGAGGCCTTGGTGTACCTTCTTTACGCGTGGCTGACGTAGAAGGTCCACCCTTAGGGGAAGTGTTCTGGGAACGTCTACTAGCCATCGAAGTACCTCGGTGAGTTATTCTCTCGCGGGCCAGAGGGAAGCAACTAGCGTCAACCTTGTCCCTTCGTGAGAGGCGAACTTCTGCAGTACCTTGTTGACAATCTTGAACGGAGGGAATGCATATAGATCTAGATGTGACCAATCTAGTAGAAAGGCATCTATATGAACTACTGCTGGGTCCGGGATAGATGAGCAAACTATTGGGAGCCTCTTGGTCATCGAGGTTGCGAAGAGATCTATGGTTGGCTGGCCCCAGGTGGCCCAAAGTCTCTTGCATACATCCTTGTGGAGGGTCCAATCTGTTGGAATTATTTGTCCCTTCCTACTGAGACAATCTGCTATGACATTCAAGTTGCCTTGGATGAACCTCGTTACTAGTGAAAAGTCTAGACCTGTTGACCAGGTGAGGAGGTCCCTTGCGATCTCGTACCATGTCAGAGAGTAGGTCCCTCCTTGCTTGGAGATGTACGTCAAAGCCGGGTGTTGTCCGAGTTCACCTCCACCACTTTGCCTTGAAGGAGAGACCTGAAGCTTTTCCAGGTCAGACGTACTGCCAGTAGCTTCTTGCAGTTGAAATGCATTGTCCTTTGACTCGAGTTCCATAATCCCGAGCATTCCCTACCGCCTAAAGTCGCACCCCAGCCTACGTCCGATGCGTCCGAGAAGAGAACGTGGTTGGAAGTCTGAACAGTCAGGGGAAGACCCTTTCTAAGGTTGATAAAGTCCTTTCACCAAGTCAGACCAGACTTTATCTTTCCGGAAACCGGGATCGAGACCGCTTCTAGCGTCTTGTCCTTTTTCCAGTGAAAATCTAGATGATACAGAAGAGGACGGAGGAGTAGTCTTCCAAGTGACACAAAAGAACCACGGATGACAGTGTCCTTACCAGACTCATCCACAGCCTGACAGGGCAGCGTTCCTTCTTCAGCATCTTCTGGATGGATAGCAGGGCTGGGGGTTGATCGTCTAGTTCAGCAACGTCCTCATCAGAGGGTTCCTTATCCGAAACTGATGAGGAAACGGCAACGGAGTGGGCAACGTCTGACTCGCTGAATCCGGTCGCACTGGTGGATGCGTGACGGAGCCGGACGCAATATCATGGTACTGCTGCACAGTCTGTGAACTGTCAACCATGGGGACGCGAGGAAGTACAGCGTCAACCCGAAACTGTCTAGACTGTCTGGGTTGTGCAGTCAACACCCTACCGGGTTGCTGAGGTTGACGCACTGCGTCACAACAAGTCACCTCTGCTGGTTGTTGAACGTCTTCCTAGTGACACACTGAACGTCAACAACCACCTCCGAGCGTCGCTTAACGTCAACGTGCGACTGGCAACCCACACTGGGTCGCATCGGTGGAGGAACCACCTCAACTGGCGGACGCGAGTAGGATACCTCAGTGTCAACAGGGCGCACAACCAACCGGTAGGAAGGTTGTTGGCCAGAAGGTTCTTCTCCGTAAAAAGTCCTCTATCAAGGACACAAGCTTGGACTGCATGTCTTGCAGCAAAGCCCATTAGGGTCTACGGGAGCAGGTGTGGCAACAGACGGGGTTAGCTACTGAAGCGGAACCATTTACCATCTCTGGAAGCCTTGTTATGCTTTAATTAAAGTCCATAGGAGGCTAAGCAGCTTAAGGCTCCTCTCCAAAAGACAGAGTCCTCAAAGGAATATCAGTAGGAGGGAGAACAGCACTTTCTCATCCACAGGAACCTTGTCCGAGAAAAGCTAGGTTATCTCAGTGAGGGTCTCACTGGTGCATAAGCAGCAGAACAGAAGGCAACGTTATGTAAATGCTTGACAGTCTGTGAACTGTCAAAAACTGAACTGTCAACCACAACAGGTGCGTGAGGACATACAGCACTGGTGCATTAGCAGCAGACCAGAAGGCAACGTTATGTAACTGCTTGACAGTCTGTGAACTGTCAAAAACTGAACTGTCAACCACAACAGGTGCGTGAGGACATACAGCACGGGTGCATGCGTAGCTGCACTGGATCCAACATCATGCCGCTGCTGGTCAGTCTGAGAGCTGGCAACAACCAAAGCGGAGTGGTGGTGCGTGGTGGGGACTGCCGTGGGTTGCGGAGACTGCCGCATCGCGTCAAAACACGACAGCTTGACTGCACCTTCCCACTGCTGATGCGGTAGCTCACGCATGTCAACGGAGGGTGCCGCACGTCGGCTAACGTCAACATGCGTCTGGCAGGGTCGACTGCGCATCGTTGGTGGAGCTCTCACAGCCGGAGTGTGGGAGCAGGCAGCCTCAGCGTGAGCTGGGCGCACAACCGTGGCAGGTTGTAGGCTAACGGGTGCAGCGCCAACCTCTCCGCAGCCGGAGTGTGGGAGCAGGCAGCCTCAGCGTGCGCTGGGCGCACAACCGTGGCAGGTTGTAGGCTAACGGGTGCAGCGTTAACCTTCTCCGCACGAAACTCCTGCATAACCGCAGCTAACTGAGTCTGCATAGACTGCAGTAAAGACCACTCAGGGTCTACAAAAGCGGCAACAGACGGAGCTACTGTCCGTTGTGACTGAGGGTCTAAAACAGCGGGTGCGGCAACATACGGAGTTACTGCCTGTTGCGGTACCACCTTGCCTCTCTTGGGAGGTGTGCAGTCGTCGGATGACTGCAGCGAGTCCGAACTGACCCAGTGGCTACACCTGGGCCGTTGGACTTGCGCGGAAGGGACCGACTTGCACTTAATAAGCTGCGAGACCTTGGTCCAAGGTTTCTTACGAGAAACCTCTTCCGCAGACGAGAAGTAAATGGGCTCTCTCGTCTTTGTGTGGGTGGGGCGATCTTGGGTAGATATGCCCGAAACCACGGAGGGAAAAACGTCTGTTCGCTGATCAAGGCCTGAGGAACCCATAAGTCGTTCGACATTACTTCTCCCCTGGGCTTGGGAGCTTGCAAGAGGTCCCGGACTAGGTGAACAACAGGCACGAACAGACGAACCCTCGGACGCAACACTGTAACACTTTGCGCATATCACTTTATCACTTTGATTTTCTGTTTTGCACTTATTTCACTGAAATCGAAACTTTTACTGATTTCTACCTGAAACATGCAATCCTACCCTTCATTAAAAGGTAGTAATTGCGAAAACAGACGTATAATGCAACAGAAAGCATATATAAAGATAAAGAATTCAGTGGCTGGGAAAGAGACTAAACACTAGATCAAATAAACTACGTTTACAATCTCTCACCGCACATAGCCTGGGAACAAGAATAAAACCCTAGAAACGTTTTACCTTCTTCCCCTACAGCGACTAGGGAGGAGAGTAAAACGAGAACAACGTTACCCGCTTGAACGAAACGTTTTATCTCCTCTCTCTCCCTCCGTCTCTATCTCTCTCTTTCTCTCTAGATTTCGCACCTGAGAGAAGAGCCCAATTATATATCGTCAAAACATGTGATTTGCTAAAGGAAAAAACTGAAAGGTTTTCCAAATAAAAAGTTCCTTTAATTTAGAATTTAAACCATTTAAGCTAAGAAAGAATGAACGAAACGCTAGAATAGGTTTACTCTTACTGCAAAGTGAAACCGTGATACACTCTCTCTCTATCGTAACGATAGAGCGCAAGTTGAACGTCCTGAACGTCAACAACTGCGAGACTAAAAAACTAAACGTTAGTTCATCTTTGAAAACAGTACGAGACTATCAAAGAAATTCTTTCATAAAACATTAAATTTAAAAAGTTTTAAATTCTTTAAAGGTTAAATACGATATAACGGGCTCAACGTTGATTAACTTCGGTTCCAAGTTAGGACCGCCTACTAAAAGGAAAGGTCGCAAATAAACAAAACATAAAAATTTATTTTTATATGTTTATAATAAAAGGAAAGTTAATCGAAGAGGCCTAATAAAGGCGGAGAGATATAAAATATAAAGATCTATAACGTGTTAAGCAAAATTACTAAAAACCTAAACACACTTCCGTCTAAGGGAAGGGTCGGCCATTTAAAAGTGAAAGAGAGTCCATACTCTCTTTGTCACCAAAATAAAATCTATCCAAAACGAGTTCAAGTTTTGAAATGAAGAAAAAACCCCTGCATAGCGAAAGCTCAAAACTGGAATAGTGTACTTCACCAAATAGTTGTGAAAACAAATCCAGTTAGTAACAGCGTATTTAGTAGGTCTTGCCAGTGGCACGACAGAGAGAAAATTGGTTCTTTGTTGACATCGAGTACTTGAGTACCTACTTGACAGATGGCGCTGTTGATGTACACCCCCACCTGTATAGCGATCGCTGGCGTATTCCGCCCGTAGGTTTTTCTGTCGGGCAGCAGAGCTGACAGCTATATGATCATCGGGTAAGTTTAATATTGAAAATAACTGATCAACCAACACGCAGAGGTCTAAATCTTTACCAAAGAGGAAGTTAGCAACAAGATGTAGATCAGTGACTTCAGTTCCATGCAGTGCTACAGTACAATTGAAACTCTCCGTATATGCCCTCTATTTGCTCTATATATGTTGACAAATATGTAGGTACTTCATGAAAAAAACAGAATTTTTACCAAAGTTAACAACTTTAACAACTTCTATATGGTTCCTTCATTCTCAACAACAAATAATTTCTTCTCCTTTCACTTCACATTGCTAGTTTTTTCATGTCTTTTAAATCTTGACTAATATTTTAGGCAATGACCTGGATATTAATATTTATAACTAAATTTTTGTAGCACAATTAATATCTACATTAAAACAATAAGTGAATCTGTATTTTAAACAAAGAAATTGACTTCATGGATGATGCATCACATCTATCTTCCAGACTTATATGTCCAGCTTGACTGAACTATCCCAAGGAAGAGGCCTTTCATTCATCTTCCAAGCTGTTATGTCTAGCTCCACTGAACAGTAAAGAACAGAGATCCAGATTCAATGATAACTCACATGGCAGGCCCTACTTTGCCCAGTTGGGAATATAAGCTGTTATATTGTGCATTCTTACTACAAACCTTAGAACTATGATGACATTGCCTGACTCTACCGACAAAAAGAAGCATACCATCAGGCATCACACTTCCATAGCTTGTGCCACTATGATTCCTCAAGTGAGTCACTGTTATCTAGTTGTTAGACAACACACCTGTGGCCTTTTCTTTTTCATAGTGGAGCTAATAGGCCACCATTAACTCAAGTCAATATTCTATCACTTGTCCTACAACCTACAAAGTCTTGTTGGCTGAAGATGTAGCAGGTTCACTCTATACCAATGACTTAATGAGTTCATTATATAGTAAATCAATACCTTCAAGAAGAGGAGAATTAACTCAGCTTCTAACACATGGCTTGGTTAAAACAGAGCCACAACCTTACAAACTAAAATCTGGAATGACTGAAGGAGCCACCTTCTACAGTGGCAAAAGGTGCCTAATCAGGGACTACCACAAATTTGTCAGAGGTTCCTAACTAAACCAAGGGTGCACGTTCAATGAAGAAAATCTTATGATCTTGCCATGTATCAATCAAACAATAGGTGATTCTGTGTACATAGCTCTCTGGTGATCCAATAATGCAATGGTGTGACTTTTGGGAAAAATCACCGTAAATTCATGAGTCAACCTATGAAAACGAGACACATTATCTTTGTAGATCTTTGACCTAACAGAAAACGCAAAAAGAAAAGTGATAGCAGTAACATATGTGCTGTAAGCCTCCATAAAAAATTCAGTTCATCCTGTGGTTTGACCACGTTTAACACTTTTTGGAGTGCTCTCGCATAAATCTTTTCTTTAGATAAAGAAGAGCATTTGTGAAGAACTATTGCATTTTTATTGGTACAAAGTATTATTAAGACTTTAAGGATACATTTGAATACTTTCTGATAAGAAAAAAGTGATGGTGAAGCATATGGATAAAATAAGAGCCAGCAAATTTCATGGAATTTTATTCAACGAAGACGGAGAAATTGATACGGAGGGGTCTACATCTTCATTGCTTTGGAAAGTAATTTTGTGAAGGCGAGATTTACCAGAATATTAAGATGAATTTAGTGGTTACTCTAGCGAATAAAAGATGCTCACGAATTACGATAGCTTGGTGGGGGAATGAAGACAAGTGCTGCTGTTGTTAATAGTGTAAGGCCTGTCTGTGCTGTCAATGGCTTTGTTTGCCCCAGGAACAACCCTTACCATCCCAGGTTGGGGCCTCGCTTATCTCGATCTCCCAAGGTACAACCTTGCTCCCCTCAACCTCCCAAGCTACAACATATTTTGCCACGACCTCCCGGGCTATAACCTTATTCTATGAGAGAAACAGGCCTCAAAGAGCCGTAAAATAAATTCATTTGGAAATGATTTCGACAACGAACTTGACTTCGGCGAGTCCGATGGGAGTAATGAGTCTAATGTAGGTCCACCAAGCAGGTTGGATTGGGTAATGATAAGGGAGATCATCTTCAACCTATGCCCATTGTTCATAGGAGGATTGTAATCATGTATGGTAATAGAGAAGGGTAATCAAGCCAAACAGTGTGGCAGGCAGGAGAGCGATAACCCCACGTGCCCATGAGTCAGTGGAAGAGCAGGACAGAGACACAAAGGCAGGTTGGTCTACCAATCCTTCACTTCCCATGGCATTGTCTTTCACAGGAACTCTTTGGCGCTAGATTCTATCCAGCTCTTTTTCAAGCGATATTTGTGTTAACAGTGTTTCTTTCAGTAAGGGTTCTAAAAGTTTGCAGTGCAGTACAGATTCAATGGCCTCTCACAGCCTCGAATTATTCAATTACTTTAGAACCTACTGCTGCCACACCAATACATTGCTGCATTCCTAGTCCCTCTACAGTATTAGACAACTAGATTATGAAACAGAACAAACTGGTAGTCTGAATCCTAATATCCTTTCACTTGCTAAAGTAAATGCAAATAAACACCTTGCATTAGGTATGTGGATGTCAAGGTATATCTTATAGATTCCCTCAAATCTTGATGAGTTGAACAAAGTTTCATACCAAAGCCGATCATTTGTATCATGTTTAAAATTAGGTAGGAACCAAATTATGGTCAAATATCCCCCATCTGCATACCATCTGAATGAGGATAGCCATTGATAGTAATGACCTAAACTCAAATCTATATCTAAATTTAAATTTGTATTCAAGTCGAGACTGCGCACTGAAATGCTACCAAAATTGTTTTTCAGTTCCTTAATTCAATACATTAGGCTAAAATTTAAACAGAAAACCTTATCTTAAAATCTCCCCTTCTGCCCTACTGAGCCAAGGGTATACTACTGGATTTACTAAAATTAAAGTTGACTTCTTCCAAATAATAATTAGCAAATACAGAGTAGCAATGTCACTATGCTGTATTTAAAACTTTCTCCAAAGATAAATTCCTGTTAAAGTTCAAATATTACGAAGTTTCCCTTTCAAATCTGGTAAAAAAGTTTCAACCAACTGTTTATGGCCATCTACAATATTCTTATAAAAGGGCATAGCGTTTGTTGAAAGTGGTCTTGTAATATTACATATGTCACCAAAAGGATTTTTTTAACCTACCCTCTGTTCTGCTTAAACCTCTTCAAGTACAATTGCAACACCTCCTTGAGAAGAGAGATGTGATAAGTATAAGACCACTTCTTCCTTATTTAGCTTTGAAATTCAGCAAAACTTTAATAAATGCATCTTTTCACAGTTGAATCCAACTAAAATAGAGATAGCCTATAAGTTACTGACTATTTTGACTCTTGCTAGGGCTAAGATATATATAGTAGAAAAAAGTCAAATACTTAAATGGCCTTTAATCCAGAGGTTCAAAGTGAAGATGTGTTAAATACCTTAGTAAAACATCCAAATTCTAACTACTGTAATTGGCTGGTTGCTATCTAGTGACGCTTTAGATACGATGGAGTGATCGCTGGTGAAGACACCCATGAGGATCTAACTTCAGAAGTCCAGAACACGTTACTGCTCTGGATCCGGAAGCTCTTGCATGTGCATGAATCCTGCCTCCAAAATCCTGCCGCTACGATCGCCCGATGGAAAAACTATTACTGCTGCTATATCACCGTATTCTCCGATACACCATCCTCTGCTAGGGAATCCACTTGAACTCTTCCAAATTGACCAAGAACCATAGATCATGGCAAAAGGAAAGAAAACTTTCTTATTCCTTAAGCAATTGACTCCTGGAGGAGGATAGAATTTGCCAATCGTCAAGATACCTAATCAGTGGAGTTCCATTCAAGTGCTCTCAAGTAGAGCCAAGCATGAACACTTTAGGGAGCAGTAGAAAGTTCAAAGCACAGAACTTTGAGCTGGTACACTACTCTCCTGATGAAAAGAGTGGAGATACTTCCTGTAGGATCAAAGGATTAGTATCCACAAGGATGTACTGTATTCTTCAGGTCCACAGAAGCATGAAGTTTTTATTTCTTATGACGGACCATACACTGCTTGAATGGTATTAGGGGACAAACTTGTTCAACAAAGAAAGAGTGATGACTGGTCTCCAGCCATACATTGACTTCTCTATCAAGAAGAGTCGACTGAAGGAGACCGGATAACTGTCTCTGATGACCTCGAGGGCATTCTTATTCCATCCCCTTCACCTTTGTCACTATGGAAAGAGTTTCTGGCAATATCTGACGGTAGGTCTGGACCGTCCTCAGTGTGTATGAGAGAATGGCAAGAATTGATGAAAGGCAGGTGGTATCTGTCCCGGAGGACTTCTGTCCCCCAGTTTTCTGTCCCATGTAAGAGTCCCTCTGATCAAAGTCTTAACAGGCATCTTCCCCACTCGTGGCAGTTGTAAGAGGGGAAAGCCAATTTCAGCATTCACTTCTTCCTTCCTCCCCCAATCCCCTTTCATGGGCTGACCAGGTTGAGGGGGAAAAAGGTGATCAGCCTTTAATGATGATGTCTTCTTTGGGTCAGAAGTAGCAACATTCAGTATGAGACCAAAAGTTGAGCGTGCTTATACTTCTCAGTGTGGGATAGTTTTTAGCATGTAACTAACATGTCAGAAACAATTACATGCTCTGAATAGCTATCTGGCAAAGTCTATACTCCAAAAAGAAACAGTCAAGACCTGTCTCAAAGAAAGAAGTTTATTAGATACAGGCATATGCTCTGCATTGGGAACTGGTATAGCCTGATGAGCAACTATACGAGGAATAAACTCGAGCAAAGTATTTGGCCCCTCAAAAATTCCATAATCGGGCAACAAAGTAGGTTCTGATAAAAAAAGTTCCAGAAAAGCTTAAAAAATAAAAATTTCAACACAAAGAAAGGTGGCTGACCGAGTACACAGCTAAACCACACATGAGAAATCAAAATAGTGGTGACTGCTTACACAACCAACTTATCTACCAGTGTGTCTTACCAGAAGGAACAAGGATTTTACATACATCTTTGGTAGAAATCATATGTCATCTTTCATTTTACCTAAAGCTCTTAATTAAAGAATGGATAGCCAATGAGTTTCAGGAAGTTTTCTAGATATACTGCATTATCAAGTGCTGACAAATGCTTTTCTACAATAAAAATATAAAACACATACATGATGCTTCCTGACACACAACTATCTACTTATTCATCATTTCTAAAATGAAATCTCTCACAAGTAAAATCTAGCTAAGCATCTAACTATAATTCTAACAAGGCTAACATTCCATGCATCTGCTTTGGATTTTTAAATCAGGAGCCTGTACTAAGTTTGTACCATTAATTTATTATTTTTCAAGTTCAAGAAAAGTAATAAGCAAGTCTGGATATACTGTATATACAGTACAATTAATAAATTCACTAACAAGAGTTAACAAAATCTTATCTAGCTTTGGAAATTCTTGGGAAAGGTGATGAATTGCTTAAAAAATATGCTGCGTGTATGAGCTAAATTCGGCTGTAATAAAACTACTAACCTCAGGACGGCAAAAATGATCTTCATTTATTCCTAGTTCAGCATTGATAGCAGCTTCTTCAGCAGCCATTTCTGAATCTGTTCCTGGGCTTCTGAAATTGCAAAATGTCTAATTACCATACCACTCGAGTAAGAGCGGACAAAGATTTGTCTAATCAACAAAACATGTTTATCCCAACAAAGTGATAAACCCTGAGAACATTTGTGATCATTGGTCAATGCAAGTGGTAATATATTGGGGGGGGGGATGAGTTTTAACCTGCATTTTAAATATTCAGTGATAAATATAAAGCATTATAAACCATGAGACAAAATAAAACTAATTTGACATTTGCTCATATGTCAGTGCCATACAAATACTTTCATAAAATTCCTCTCCTGCATCAGTATAGATGGCATATACTATTGCATATTATATACAAGTATATGAATGTTATACATTTGGCAATTGAATAAAAGAACTTACTGTAAGTCATCCAGTTATGAAAGTATTGACATAAAATGTTTTATGGATATAATGCATCTACAAGAAATTATTAAGAAAACCATGTTTCAGCTTCAGACATTTGCATCGTATATACAATACATATAAGTGGAAATTTTTTTATGATTATGACAGAAGAATAGTGTGCCTATTAGAAACAAAAGTAAATGGCATAACGTGGCACCAAAGAAAAGAACACAGTCACTCGGTTTCTGCTAGCATACACTTCTGGATTGCTGTTCCCTGTGCTTTTTACAGAAACTTTTTTGGTAACTTATAGCCTTTCATTATGGCTGCTCCCAAGTATAAGGCAGATAAAGATGACAGTACTTCAAAGAAAAGGAAAACCATAACCATAGAAAAGAAATTAGACATTGGAAAATGGACAAAGAAGGGAAGAAACAATGAAAATCATCAGCTGCATACTCCAACCAAGCTGCTCAATTGTCAAGATGATTACCAAAGTTAAAGATTGTAACTCTGAGGATGTGATGGGATCTGCTCCTATGAAATCGACAGTACAAGTAATCATGAAGCTGCAGTGGCCTTAATATTGAAATGGAGCAACTGTTAGTTCTTTGGTTGCATGGCCATTGTCAACCAGTAATTCCAGTGAGACTTCTGTTAATTCAAGAGAAAGAAGAATAATTGTTTGAGGAGTTCAGATGTAAAAAGTAGGAAGAGAGTAATAGTGAAACATTTGTGGCTAGTAGGGGTTGGTTCAAGTGGTTTATTATCAACACCCAAAAGTTCAAGGTGAAGCTACCACTGGTGATGAGAAAGCGGCAAGCGTGTATCCTAATATGTTAGCTGATATAATTAAGGAAGGATTACCATGCTGAACAGGTCTTTAATAAGAATAAAACAAGTTTATTTTGTAAGTGTATGCTTAATCGGACCTACTGTATATTGCCAGGGAGAGAGCAGCACCAGGCCATAAATCTGGCCGGGAGACAATGCCTTTGCTTTCTGGGGTTAATGCTGCTGATGATTGGAAGTCTAAGCCTTCTTCCTCAAACCCTAATCAACATGTCAAAGCCAATGCAGAGATAATGACCACTTCACTTCCGGAAAAATGGAAGACCTGTTTTCGACTTTCTTAAGAAAGAAGTATGCCTCCTTTTACAATGCTGAACCAGGCTCAAATGCAATCGGAAAAGAGGCTAGCTCCTATTTCTCATCCCATGCCTTAGCCTACAGATAGGTTTCTTTAGGCAGTCAAACTTTGTTTATAAAGCAAGGGGAGGCTACTAAAGATATTCCAAAGAAAACAGTGGGGCTGGTAGGTCACAGAGAGCAGAGAGATTTCGAATTGGGAACATTGGAACTTTTCCCCTGGGGGAGAAGAGCATAATCTCAAGAGATCTCAGTTGGTTAAAACATCCTTCATGCCACAACTTTTATCAGACCAGAATTATGGAACTCAACTCCTTTGTAAGCAAGATGATGAAAAAAGGGATTATGAGTTTTTTTTTTTTATTTCAAGGCTGATTATACAGCTTACCAAATAAAGACTCTCTGATAAGAAGGGTAATCTTTCCCCTTTGACCAACCTGCAATTTTGCCAATTACCACACCAAGGGACTTGGACCAGTACTATAGATACAGTCAAGTCCTTGGAGACCACACAGTACCTCACCAATCACATATTTGTCCTTCATCAAAACTCATTTCTAATTCTAAAAACTCTGGTATTAATTTACAAAAAACTAACACCTATGATTGCTAACATTCATGGTAAGGATGAATTACGGTTGCTTAAGGGATAACAGGCATACTTACATCAGGTGACAATAGTAACTAAAAATACCTAAGAGAACTTTATATGACTGCAATATCCAGTCTTTTAAGAAAAAACTGAGGTAAATCTGAATAACAAAATTTATGAGAAATAGGTTGAAATACAAAATAAAATTTGATAGACACATCAAAGAGAGAAAAGAGTAAACACCACTATAGGTACTGACCTACCCAGATACCTGACTAATGAAGTGGGAATGTTACTGTTCTCCATAATTGGATGTCTAAAAAGGGCTCTTGGCCACAAGATAGGCAAATGTCAACTGATGGGTTTCCTTTAAAACAAATACAACCTAACTTACTGGTCACTTTGAGGATGATCTAGATAGGGTGACGTGGCATTTCGTGGAGTGGGTGGAAGAACACCAGGGTGTTCATCTTCATCCATATCCTCTTCTAGGTCATCCAAAGTATTTGGTGGGGAAGTAAGCAATCGTTTAACTCCAGAGGTGACTTCATGAACAGCTCCTCCTACTCCATATGACACATTTTGAACAACATCCCCCATTCCTGAGAGGCAATACAACATAATCATTTTCAAACATTATGGAAAGTACTGATGGTAGATAATTTTTGTTTCATCAACACAAACCTATTTTTTTACCTTATTCCTTATAGCTAAAAAAGTTTGCTAAGAGGCGAGTTTCTAAAAGAATACTTAAATCGTTCTCTAATAAAACTAAAATATCTGTTAATTGCCTGTGTCTTCACTACAAAAGCTTTCTCCATTATGCTAGACACTTCCTCAAAACACAATAAACATTCCTTACTTACTCCTGTAAGTCTGGAGAACTAGGATAAATATGATAGTATAATGAAGGTCAGATTATGAAAAAACAGATTTAGAATTATAAAATTTAATTTTCATACCTGTGAGACACAAGGGTAGTAACTAAAAAACCTGAACTTCTTATCCTTGGAATAAAAACTATTTCACATCCCCTTTACCCTCCCCTCTGGTAATTATCCATGCTACTGCGAGACAGACAAATAAGCGGATACTGCACTCATATATTCACAAGACCTACAAAGCTGACTCTCATCATACCGAAGTTGTTAAAGTCTACCAAAGTATCAAAATACAAATAGTTTTTATCAAAAAATGTTATTTTTAAAATAAAATAAATTTTTGAATATACTTACCCGGTGATTATATAAGCTGCAACTCTGTTGCTCGACAGAAAACTCTACGTTAAAAATCCGCCAGCGATCGCTATACAGGTAGGGGGTGTACATCAACAGCGCCATCTGTCGGGCAGGTACTCAGTACTCAATGTAAACACAGAACTCAATTTTCTCCTCGGTCCACTGGGTCTCTATTGGGGAGGAAGGGAGGGTCCTTTAATATATAATCACCGGGTAAGTATATTCAAAAATTTATTTTATTATAAAAATAACATTTTTCAATATTAAACTTAGCCGGTGATTATACAAGCTGATTCACACCCAGGGGGGTGGGTAGAGACCAGCAATAATTGTTTACATTATTATGAGCTAAGGATTTTTTATTTCATTTTAGCAGTTATTCAAAATAACAAACATAAAATAAATAAGTACCTGGTAAGGAAGTCGACTTGAACAATTACTCTGCCTTTTTAAGTACGTCTTCCTTACGGAGCCTCGCGATCCTCTTAGGATGCTGAGCGACCCCTAGGAGCTGAAGTATCAAGGGTTGCAACCCATACAACAGGACCTCATCAAAACCTCTAATCTAGGCGCTTCTCAAGAAATGACTTTGACCACCTGCCAAATCAAGTAGGATCCGAAAGGCTTCTTAGCCTTCCGGACAACCCAAAAACAATAATAAAACATTTAAAGAGAAAGATTAAAAAGGTTATGGAATTAGGGAATTGTAGTGGTTGAGCCCTCACCCACTACTGCACTCGTTGCTACGAATGGTCCCAGAGTGTAGCAGTTCTCGTAAAGAGACTGGACATTCTTAAGATAAAAAGACGCGAACACTGACTTGCTTTTCCAATAGGTTGCGTCAATTATACTTTGCAGAGATCTATTTTGTTTAAAGGCCACGGAAGTTGCGACAGCTCTAACTTCGTGTGTCCTTACCTTCAGCAAAGCTTGGTCTTCCTCATTCAAATGGGAATGAGCTTCTCGTATTAACAGTCTGATAAAATAGGATAAAGCATTCTTTGACATAGGCAAAGATGGTTTCTTAACTGAACACCATAAAGCTTCAGACGGGCCTCGTAAAGGTTTAGTTCGTTTTAAATAGAATTTAAGAGCTCTTACAGGGCATAAGACTCTTTCTAGTTCATTTCCAACCATACGATAAGTTTGGAATATCGAACGATATTGGCCAAGGCCGAGAAGGCAGCTCGTTTTGGCTAGAAAACAAAGTTGTAGAACATGTAGCCGTTTTGGATGAGAATCCGATGTTCTTGCTGAAGGCATGAATCTCACTGACTCTTTTAGCTGTGGCTAAGCATACCAGGAAAAGAGTCTTTAAGGTGAGATCTTTCAGGGAGGCTGATTGTAGCGGTTCAAACCTGTCTGACATAAGGAATCTTAGTACCATGTCTAAATTCCAACCAGGTGTAACCAAACGACGCTCCTTCGTGGTCTCAAAAGACTTAAGGAGGTCCTGTAGATCTTTATTGTTGGAAAGACCTAAGCCTCTGTGACAGAAGACTGATGCCAACATGCTTCTGTAACCCTTGATAGAGGAAGCTGAAAGAGATCGTTCTTTCCTCAGATATAAGAGGAAGTCAGCTATTTGAGTTACAGAGGTACTGGTCGAGGATACGGATACTGACTTGCACCAGTTTCGGAAGATTTCCCACTTCGATTGGTAGACTCTAAGGGTGGATGTTCTCCTTGCTCTAGCAATCGCTCTGGCTGCCTCCTTCGAAAAGCCTCTAGCTCTCGAGAGTCTTTCGATAGTCTGAAGGCAGTCAGACGAAGAGCGTGGAGGCCTTGGTGTACCTTCTTTACGTGTGGCTGACGTAGAAGGTCCACCCTTAGGGGAAGTGTTCTGGGAACGTCTACTAGCCATCGAAGTACCTCTGTGAACCATTCTCTCGCGGGCCAGAGGGAAGCAACTAGCGTCAACCTTGTCCCTTCGTGAGAGGCGAACTTCTGCAGTACCTTGTTGACAATCTTGAACGGAGGGAATGCATATAGATCTAGATGTGACCAATCTAGGAGAAAGGCATCTATATGAACTGCTGCTGGGTCCGGGATTGGTGAGCAAAATATTGGGAGCCTCTTGGTCATCGAGGTTGCGAAGAGATCTATGGTTGGCTGGCCCCAGGTGGCCCAAAGTCTCTTGCATACATCCTTGTGGAGGGTCCATTCTGTTGGAATTATTTGTCCCTTCCGACTGAGACAATCTGCCATGACATTCAAGTTGCCTTGGATGAACCTCGTTACTAGTGATATGTCTAGACCTTTTGACCAGGTGAGGAGGTCCCTTGCGATCTCGTACAACGTCAGAGAGTAGGTCCCTCCTTGCTTGGAGATGTACGCCAAATCCGTGGTGTTGTCCGAGTTCACCTCCACCACTTTGCCTTGAAGGAGAGACCTGAAGCTTTTCCAGGCCAGACGTACTGCCAGTAGCTCCTTGCAGTTGAAATGCATTGTCCTTTGACTCGAGTTCCATATCCCCGAGCATTCCCGACCGTCTAATGTCGCACCCCAGCCTACGTCCGATGCGTCCGAGAAGAGAACGTGGTTGGGAGTCTGAACAGCCAGGGGAAGACCCTCTCTTAGGTTGGTATTGTCCTTTTACCAAGTCAGACAAGACTTTATCTTTTCGGAAACCGGGATCGAGACCGCTTCTAGCGTCTTGTCCTTTTTCCAGTGAAAAGCTAGATGGTATTGAAGAGGACGGAGGTGTAGTCTTCCTAGTGACACAAATTGATCCACGGATGACAGTGTCCCTACCAGACTCATCCACAGCCTGACTGAGCAGCGTTCCTTCTTCAGCATCTTCTGGATGGATAGCAGGGCTGGGGGCTGATCGTCTTGTTGTTCAGCAACGTCCTCATCAGAGGGTTCCTCATCCGAAACTGATGAGGAAACGGCAACGGAGTGGGTAACGTCTGGCTCGCTGAATCCGGTCGCACTGGTGGATGCGTGACGGAGCCGGACGCAATATCATGGAACTGCTGCACAGTCTGTGAACTGTCAACAACCATGAGTGCGCGAGGAAGCACAGCGCCAACCCGAGACTGTCTAGACCGTTTGGGTTGTGCAGTCAACACCCTACCGGGTTGCTGAGGTTGACGCACTGCGTCAAAACAAGTCACCTCTGCTGGTTGTTGAACGTCCTGAACGTCAAAAACCACCTCCGAGCGTCGCTTAATGTCAACGTGCGGCTGGCAACCCACACTGGGTCGCATCGGTGGAGTAACCACCTCAACTGGCAGACGCGAGTAGGTTACCTCAGCGTCAACAGGGCGCACAACCGACCGGTTGGAAGGTTGTTGGCCAGAAGGTTCTTCTCCGCATTTAAGTCCTCTATCAAGGACGCAAGCTTGGACTGCATGTCTTGCAGCAAAGCCCATTTAGGGTCTACGGGAGCAGGTGTGGCAACAGACGGGGTTAGCGACTGAGGCGGAACCGTTTACCATCCTTGAAAGCCTTGTTATGCGTGACATAATAGTACAGCAAAACTTCAAAAGCTCGACAACAGCTGTGAAGTTGACCTATAAACAACTTGGAGCGTCTCCTGGCTAGGCGCCAGGGAGAGTCTACCAGAATTGAGAAGTCTATCTGGGCAGAGGCATGAACTCCCAAGCCGAGAACTTCTCTCGTGTCATATCAGACTCTCGCTCTATAAACCAGTTTAAAAGAAGGGAAAGCAAAGGCTGTATCCCCCAAACTCCTCCTGGTGAAAAACCAGTCGCCTAGCCAACGTAACGCTCTATAGGAGAGCGAGAGAGCACTCACTAGCCTAAAAACAACGGCTTCGAAGTAGCTAGGCCTAGTGTAAGCTCTGACGTTTAGGCGAACGAGGAGCAGCAGTTACAAAAAGATCCGGACGAAGATCCTTAAAAAAATCATCATGATTTAATTAAAGTCCATAGGCGGCTAAGCAGCTTAAGGCTCCTCTCCATCTGACAGAGTCCTCAAGGGAATATCAGTAGGAGGGAGAACAGCAACTTCCTCATCTACAGGAACCTTGTCCGATAAAAGCTGAGTCTCTTACTGGTGCATTATTAGCGGACCAGAACGCAACGTCATGTAACTGCTTGACAGTCTGTGAACTGTCAACAACTGAACTGTCAACCACAACAGGTGCGTGAGGACGCACAGCGTCCACTCGAGACTGCTTCGACTGCCTAGACTGAGCAGTCAAAACAACTCTAGAATGCGGAGGTTGACGCACAGCGTCAAAACAAGTCAACTCCGATTGTTAGTGAACGTCTTGAACGTCAACAGGAGCATCAGCCAGTGGCCTAACGTCCAAATGCGGCTGAAAAACCACACGAGACCGCATCGAGTGTGGTTCTAAACAACCTGACTGACGTGACTAAGCTACGCCAACGTCAACAGTAAGCACAAAGGAACGTTAGGTTGGCTGAAAGCCAGGATATTGATGAGATAAACGGCTAGACTCAACGGACTAATCGGCAGAATAGTCTTCCATAAGGGAGGCAAGCATATCCTGCATGTTTTGCCATACAACCCCTTAAGGATCAACGGAAATGGTTGTGGTAATAGACGAGGGTAACGTCTGTGACCGCAACACTTTGCCTACAAAAAAAGACTCTCGGAGTCTGTGTTACGCTTTTGTTAGGCGGCGAGCAGTTATCCGATGACTGCATAGGGTCAGAGCTGTCCTAATGGCTGTAACCAGGACGCTGGACCTGTCCTGAAAGGACTGACTTTCGCTTAAGGGCTCCGAAACCTTGTGACAGGTTTCTTATGCGAAAAGCCTACGGATGGCGAGGAGAAACAACGTCTCTCTCGTCTTATGATAGGGGAGATCTTGGTAAGATACACCCGATACCATAGAGGGAAAACGTCTGTTCGTTGGTCAAGGCCTCTCGAACCCATAAGTCGTTTGACATTACTTCTCCCCTGGGCTTGGGAGCTTGTAAGAGCTCCCGGACTAGGTGAACGACAGGCACGAACAGACGAACCCTCGGACGCAACACTGTAACACTTTGCGCCTCGGACGCAACACTGTAACACTTTGCGCATATCACTTTATCACTTCGATTTTCTGTTTTGCACTTATTTCTACCTGAAACACGCAATTCTACCCTTCATTAAAAGGTAGTAATTGCGAAATTAGTCGTATAATGCAAGCTCATAATACCAGCAAAAAACAGAAAACATATTTTAAGATAAAAAGAAAAATCAGTGGCTGGGAAAGAGACTAAACGCTAGTTCATATAACTACGTTTTCAATCTCTCACCGCACATAGCCTGGGGACGAGAATAAAAACCTAAAAACGTTTTATCCTACCTCCCCGTACAGCGACTAGGGACGTGAGTAACACGAGAACAACGTTACCCGCTTGAACGGAACGTTTTCTCTCCTCTCTCTCTCTCTCTCTTTCTCTCTTGATTTCGCACCTAAGAGAAGAGCCCAATTATATATCGTCAAAAAAACATGTTATTTGACTAAAGGAAAAAACTGAAAGGTTTTTCAAATAAAAAGTTCCTTTAAATTAGAATTTAAAACATTTAAGCTAAGAAAGAATGAACAAAACGTCAGAATCGATTTACTCTTACTGCAAAGTGAAACCGTGATACACTCTCTCTCTATCGTAACGATAGAGCGCATGTTGAACGTCCTGAACCTCAACAACTGCGTAGCATAAAAAACTAAACGTTAGTTCATCTTTGAAAACAGTACGAAGACTATCAAAGAAATTCTTTCATAAAAAATTACATTTAAAAAGTTTTAAATCCTTTGCTCTTTAAAAGCTAAAGACGATATAAAGGGCTCAACGTTGATTAACTTCGGTTTCCAAGTTAGGACCGCCTACTCTCAGGAAAGTTCTATATAAACAAAGCATTAAAATTTATTTTTATATGTTTATAAAAAATGGAAAGTTAATCGAAGAGGCCTAATAAAGGCGGAGAGATAAAAAATATATTAACGTGATATAATTACTAAAACCCTAAACATACTTCCGTCTAAGGGAAGGGTCGGCCATTTAAAAGTGAAAGAAAGTCCATACTATCTTTGTCACCATAATTAAATCTATCCAAAACGAGTTCAAGTTTTGAGATGAAGATAAAACACCTGCATAGCGAAAGCTCAAAACTAGAATAGTGTACTTCACCAATAGTTGTGAAAACAAATCCAGTTAGCACAGCGAATTAGTAGGTCTTGCCGGTAGCCCGACAGAGAGAAAATTGAGTTCTGTGTTTACATTGAGTACTGAGTACCTGCCCGACAGATGGCGCTGTTGATGTACACCCCCTACCTGTATAGCGATCGCTGGCGGATTTTTAACGTAGAGTTTTCTGTCGAGCAACAGAGTTGCAGCTTATATAATCACCGGCTAAGTTTAATATTGAAAAAAATTAATTTCATAAGGCTAAATACCACATTTCTTAAGAGGTAGGACAGTTACAATTTCAAAAATAGGCTTCACCTTGAATTTAAAATTTTTTCTTATCAATCTTACTTCATACTTATAATTCCATACATGAACTTACCACAGATGAAGGTTAACGATAAACCTTGCCTTTCTTAACCAACCAACTGATTAAGAAAAGGCGTTAGGATATAAAGAATCACCTTAGCTATGTAATTCCCACCTACAGATTTAATAACATAAGGAATAACCTTAGCTATATAATCCCCACCAACAGATTTAAAGTTCCTTAAGTAACAAAAGCTAGAGTTTTAAAACAACCTTAGAAGAATGCTGTAAAAAACCTATATTAAGAGAAACATTACAACCAAAATCTTATTTACATTTCTAAAACAAAACAATGGTACCTAAAGAGTCCAACAATCCTTATAAGCAAATATAAAGCTTCTCTCAAATAATGCTTAGCAAATACAATACCAGCTTGATGTAACACTGAATTGCAGACAGGACCCTTCCCAAAGGTAAATTCAAAATTAAATTACGAGAGATTGCTAACCCCTAATATCATAAGCCCTAACTTTCAAAATGGCTTGAGACGACTCCCTAACTCTGCATAAGCCTGAGTAACAAGAATCTTAATGATAAGAGACATTTAGTATTCCTGGATAGGGGATGAGTGGGTAACCTAACTTCACAAAAAAAATTAGGAACTTTCCCCAAATATCTATTCAAGTAAGCCTTCAAATCTCTAACATAACAACAAAACCTATACAGTATTCTGAAATGCTATCAATTAAATGAGCTATATACATATGACAATGGCAATGCCAAAAGTTAAAAGATACTTCACCATAAGTTCTTTGAAACCTATTCTAATAAATGGTTCATAGATCTCTTAGAAACTTAAAAAGCTCTCTAAACTCTAAATACTATAATTATAGGTTTTTCAATAATGAAAGACATGAAAGCATCTCTGATGTTACCTAAAGTTTACATGCCAAATCCTACATGCCTAAAATGTTATTTTCATTAGTAAAATAAATTTTTGAATATACTTACCCGATGATCATGTAGCTGTCAACTCCGTTGCCCGACAGAAATCTACGGTCGGGATACGCCAGCGATCGCTTATACAGGTGGGGGTGTACTCACCAGCGCCATCTGTGGTCAGGTACTCCAGTACTTCTTGTCAACAAGACCTCAATTTTCTCCTCGGTCCACTGGTTCTCTATGGGGAGGAAGGGCGGGTCATTTAAATCATGATCATCGGGTAAGTATATTCAAAAATTTATTTTACTAATGAAAATAACATTTTTCAATATTAATCTTACCCGATGATCATGTAGCTGATTCACACCCAGGGTGGTGGGTGGAGACCAGTATACATGTTAACAAAGAAGCTAAGTATCCCGTATTTCATTTTTATTAATTATTCAAAATAACAATAAAAAATAAATAAGTACCTGGTAAGGAAGTCGACTTGAACCATTACTCTGCCTTTAATAAGTACGTCTTCCTTACTGAGCGTAGCGGTCCTCTTAGGATGCTGAACGACTCTTAGGTGGCTAAAGTATAAAGGGCTGCAACCCATACTAAAGGACCTCATCACAACCTCTAACCTAGGCGCTTCTCAAGAAAGAATTGACCACCCGCCAAATCAACCAGGATGCGGAAGGCTTCTTAGCCGACCGTACAACCCAAAAACAACAATAAAAGCAATCAAGAGAAAGGTTAAAAAGGTTATGGGATTATGGGAATGTAGTGGCTGAGCCCTCACCTACTACTGCACTCGCTGCTACGAATGGTCCCAGGGTGTAGCAGTTCTCGTAAAGAGACTGGACATCTTTGAGATAGAATGATGCGAACACTGACTTGCTTCTCCAATAGGTTGCATCCATAACACTCTGCAGAGAACAGTTCTGTTTGAAGGCCACTGAAGTAGCCACAGCTCTCACTTCATGTGTCCTTACCTTCAGTAAAGCAAGGTCTTCTTCCTTCATATGAGAATGAGCTTCTCTAATCAGAAGCCTGATGTAGTAAGAAACTGCGTTCTTAGACATAGGTAGCGAAGGCTTCTTAACAGCACACCATAAGGCTTCTGATTGTCCTCGTAAAGGTTTTGACCTTTTCAGATAGTACCTAAGAGCTCTGACTGGGCAAAGTACTCTCTCCAGCTCGTTACCCACCAAGTTGGATAGGCTAGGGATCTCGAACGATTTAGGCCAAGGACGTGAAGGAAGCTCGTTTTTAGCCAAAAAACCGAGCTGCAAGGAACATGTAGCCGTTTCAGATGTGAAACCTATGTTCCTGCTGAAGGCGTGGATCTCACTTACTCTTCTAGCTGTTGCTAGGCATACTAGCAAAAGAGTTTTTAATGTGAAGTCCTTGAAAGAGGCTGATTGTAGCGGTTCAAATCTAGATGACATCAGGAACCTTAGGACAACGTCTAGATTCCAGCCTGGAGTGGACAACCGACGTTCCTTAGAGGTCTCAAAAGACCTAAGGATGTCCTGCAGATCTTTGTTGGAGGAAAGATCCAAGCCTCTGTGGCGGAAAACCGCTGCCAACATACTTCTATAACCCTTGATCGTAGGAGCTGATAGGGATCTAACGTTCCTTAGATGTAACAGGAAGTCAGCAATCTGGGTTACAGTGGTACTGGTTGAGGAAACTGCATTGGCCTTGCACCAGGTTCTGAAGACTTCCCATTTAGATTGATAGACTCTGAGAGTGGATGTTCTCCTAGCTCTAGCAATCGCTCTGGCTGCCTCCTTCGAAAAGCCTCTAGCTCTTGAGAGTCTTTCGATAGTCTGAAGGCAGTCAGACGAAGAGCGTGGAGGCTTGGGTGTACCTTCTTTACGTGAGGTTGACGCAGAAGGTCCACTCTTAGAGGAAGAGTCCTGGGAACGTCGACCAGCCATTGCAGTACCTCTGTGAACCATTCTCTCGCGGGCCAGAGGGGAGCAACCAACGTCAGCCGTGTCCCTTTGTGAGAGGCGAATTTCTGAAGTACCCTGTTGACAATCTTGAACGGCGGGAATGCATACAGGTCGAGATGGGACCAATCCAGCAGAAAAGCATCCACGTGAACTGCTGCCGGGTCTGGAATCGGAGAACAATACAATGGGAGCCTCTTGGTCATCGAGGTAGCGAACAGATCTATGGTAGGCTGACCCCACAGGGACCAAAGTCTGCTGCAAACATTCTTGTGAAGGGTCCACTCTGTGGGGATGACCTGACCCTTCCGGCTGAGGCGATCTGCCATGACATTCATATCGCCCTGAATGAACCTCGTTACCAGCGTGAGCCTTCGATCTTTTGACCAAATGAGGAGGTCCCTTGCGATCTCGAACAACTTCCTCGAATGAGTCCCCCCCTGCTTGGAGATGTAAGCCAAGGCTGTGGTGTTGTCGGAGTTCACCTCCACCACCTTGTTTAGCTGGAGGGACTTGAAGTTCATTAAGGCCAGATGAACCGCCAACAACTCCTTGCAATTGATGTGGAGTGTTCTTTGTTCCTGATTCCATGTTCCCGAGCATTCCTGTCCGTCCAATGTCGCACCCCAGCCCGAGTCTGATGCGTCCGAGAAGAGATGGTGGTCGGGGGTCTGAACAGCTAACGAAAGACCTTCCTTGAGAAGAATGCTGTTCTTCCACCACGTTAGAGTAGACCTCATCTCTTCGGAAACAGGAATTGAGACCGTCTCTAGCGTCATGTCCTTGATCCAGTGAGCAGCCAGATGATACTGAAGGGGGCGGAGGTGGAGTCTCCCTAACTCGATGAACAGGGACAGCGATGAAAGTGTCCCTGTTAGACTCATCCACTGCCTTACTGAGCATCGGCTCCTTCTCAGCATGCTCAGGCGTCTAAATAGAGGGAGGCTCTGATGTCTGCCAAGTGAAGGAATTTCGCAATATTCCTCATCAGTCGCGTAAACACAAGAGGTGCCGTGCTTAGGCCAAAACACAGGGCTTGGAACTGGTACACAACCTTTCCATAGACGAATCTTAGGAAAGGTTGGGAGTCTGGATGGATGAGGACGTGAAAGTATGCGTCTTTCAGGTCTAACGAGACCATCCAGTCCTCCTGCCTGACCGCTGCTAGGACCGACTTCGTCGTCTCCATAGTGAACGTCTGCTTGGTGACATAAGCATTGAGCGCACTGACGTCCAGCACCGGTCTCCAACCTCCTGTCTTCTTGGCTACCAGGAAGAGACGGTTGTAAAAGCCCGGGGATTGATGGTCCCGGACTATGACCACTGCCTCCTTGTGTAGCAAGAGCGACACCTCTTGTTGCAACGCTAGCCTCTTGTCCTTCTCCTTGTAGTTGGGAGAGAGGTTGATGGGAGATGTAGCTAGAGGGGGATTGCGGCAGAATGGAATTCTGTATCCCTCCCTCAGCCACTTCACAGACTGAGCGTCTGCACCTCTGCTCTCCCAAGCTTGCCAGATGGTCTTGAGTCTGGCTCCTACAGCTGTCTGGAGAGGAGGGAAGTCAAAACTTGCCTCTTGTGGACTTGGAACCCTTCTTGGACTTGCCACGGTTACTGTCTGCACGGGTACCTCCTCTGCTGGAGGTTCTGCCACGAAAGGGTGGGATGAACCTGGAAGCAGGAGTATCAACTGCTAGAGGGCGGTAAGGTTTAGTCACGGAAGGTAAGGTCTTAGCCTTACGTGCAGAAGAAGCCATGAGGTCATGCGTATCCTTCTGGAGAAGAGAGGCAGTCATCCCCTTAATTAATTCCTCCGGAAACAGACACTTGGACAGAGGAGCAAAAAGTAACTCTGACCTCTGGCAAGGGGTGATACCAGCAGATAAGAAGGAGCACAGATGTTCCCTTTTCTTGAGGACCCCTGATACATAAGAAGCCGCAAGCTCCCCAGACCCATCCCGTATTGCCTTGTCCATGCTGGACATGATCAGCATGGCTGAGTCCTTGTCAGAAGGGGCAGTCTTCCTGCTTAAGGCTCCCAGACACCAATCGAGGAAGTTGAATATCTCGAAGGCACGAAAGACTCCCCTTAACAAGTGATCAAGATCTGTAGGGGACCAGCAGATCTTCGAACGTCTCATAGCCAACCTGCGGGGAGAGTCAACCAGACTTGAGAAGTCGGCCTGGGCAGAGGCAGGAACCCCCAAGCCAGGTTCCTCTCCCGTGGCATACCAGACGCCCGACTTAGAAGCCAGCTTGGGAGGAGGAAACACAAAAGAGGTCCTTCCCAGTTGCTTCTTGGACTGCAACCAATCCCCCATAACCCTCAAAGCTCTCCTTGAAGATCTGGCAAGAACAAGCTTGGTGAAGGCAGGAGCAGTAGACTGCATGCCCAGAGCAAACTCGGAGGGAGGAGAACGAGGGGTTGCAGACACAAAGTGTTCAGGGTACAACTCTCTGAACAAAGCAAGGACTTTGCGGAAGTCTAAGGAGGGTGGCGAAGACTTGTGTCCTTCAACATCAGAATGAGGATCATCAAGATGAGCAGCTTCATCCTCAGAAGCCTCTTCACCCGACAGTTGAGTTGTAAGAGGCAAAGGCAGAGCAGCAAGCTGAACGGCTGAATCCTGCAGAACGGGTGCATGCGTACCTGCGGATCCATCATCATGCCTCTGCTGGACAGACTGTGAGCTGGCAACAACAAAAGCAGAGGGCCGGTGTGAGGGAGGGTCTGCGGTGGGCTGAGGAGCATGCGGTGTGGTATGCAGAGCATGCTGTGAGGCATGCGGCTCATGCTGCATGGCATGCGGCTCATGCTGCATGGGATGCGGCTCATGCTGCATGGTATGCGGCTCATGCTGCATGGCATGCGGCTCATGCTGCATGGGATGAGGCTCATGCTGCATGGTATGAGGCTCATGCTGCATGGGATGAGGCTCATGCTGCATGGTATGAGGCTCATGCTGCATGGAATGCGGCTCATGCTGTAAGGTCTGCAGAGCATGCTGCATGGGCTGCGGACTGCGCCACTGTGGAGGAGCTCTCACAGGAGGAGGGATGTTAACCTTCTCTGCCTGATAATCCTGCATAAAAGCCGCAAGCTGAGACTGCATAGTCTGCAGCATGGACCACTAAGGGTCTACTGTGGTTGGAGCAGAGGCCTGTTGAGGAACCACTCTACCTCTCTTGGGAGGTGTGCAGTCATCCGATGACTGCGGCGAGTCCGAACTGACCCAGTGGCTACACCTGGGCCGTTGGACTAGCTCTGAAGGGACTTTACGCTTAAGCGGTCGTGAGACCTTAGTCCACCGTTTCCTCCTGGAAACCTCTTCCACAGACGAGGAATGTAAGGGCTCATTCGTCTGGGAGTGGAAGGGACGATCCTTAGCAGATACGTCCGCAACCACTGAGGATACATCTGTGCGCCGATCAAGGCCCACCGAACCCTTTGGTCCTTCGACATTGCTTCTCCCCTGGGCTTGGGAGCTTGCAAGAGGTCCCGGACTGGGAGGACGACTGGCACGCACAGATGTATCCTCATGCGCAACACTGACACTGACACTATGCACAGCACTAGCACTAACACTTCCCACTGCACTCTTCGCTTTCAGCTCTCTGACATCCGCCAAGAGCTGATTGCGGTCACTAACCAACGACTCCACCTTATCACCGAGAGCCTGAATGGCACGCAACATATCAGCCATTGCAGGCTGAGCACTCGTAGCAGGTTCGGGGGTCACCACCACAGGGGAAGGAAAAGGTTGAGGGGCATGGGGAGAGGAAATAACCAAAGAGCGAGAAGAACTCCTCCTATCTCTCTCCTTCTCTAACCTACGAGTATATCTGAGGAATTCATTAAAATCGAATTCCGAAAGCCCAGCACATTCCCCACATCGATCTTCCAATTGACAGGATTTTCCCCTACAATTGGAACATACGGTGTGAGGATCAACAGAGGCCTTCGGAAGACACCTATTACAAGTACTAACACTACATCGCCTATATTTAGGAACTTGGGAAGTGTCAGACATCTTGAATTCTAGAAGTAGTCAAAGGGGGAATTCCAAAGTAAAGCAAAGATCGTTAACCAATGAATCAAATTAATACCAAAAGCTTGCTAAGCTAAGGCTAAAGCTTCCTGTACAGCGAAGGCTAAATTTCAGAGCAAATACTTCACCAAATCGTGAACAAAAGACTCCAAAATCAACAGCGTATCCATGTAGGTCTTGCCGGTGGCACGACAGAGGAAAAATTGAGGTCTTGTTGACAAGAAGTACTGGAGTACCTGATTACAGATGGCGCTAGTGAGTACACCCCCACCTGTATAAGCGATCGCTGGCGTATCCCGACCGTAGATTTCTGTCGGGCAACGGAGTTGACAGCTACATGATCATCGGGTAAGATTAATATTGAAAAGACTGAATTAAGCATTGAAATGTAGCATGTAATTGCTATTACTGAAAATTACTTCTCATCAACCAAGAAATATAGAGCTTTAGCAATACATTACAGCATTATCCAAATTGATCTAAATTACAGAACCTCTAAAGATTTTCACCAATCAAAATAAGTGTGCATCTGCGGTTGATATAACTTAATAGATTTTCTCAAAGACGTGTCAAACTGAGGGCATGCAATAGCGCAATCCAAGCTTTCTACAAGAGAGCACGCACTCATAGGAAGAAAGTCAAGCATTACTTTAATAGACGAGTACTTGAAGAGAGGCAGTGTGCCAGCAGGGGAGTAGAAGCATACAGAATTTCTTGTCCTGGATTAAGACGGTCAAGGATAACCTTAGTATGAAAAGGGTGAGAGAACCTTCACTTGGGAGGCACATTACCTCAGGGAGTGGTGCAAGTTTCCGCTTCTCTTACCCTTGGTGAGACGTGAATTATTCATGACCATAGAAGCAAGGTAAATGCAGAAAGTGAGGATCTGTCATCAACTGCATCTTCCAAGGTCTCCAGCAGAACTAAGGGATTCAAATCTGCCTTCTCCTCTGTGGGGGCAGCTTGAGAAAGGTTGGCTGATGAGGAAGTTTTAAGTTTAGCAAACATAAGCCTCTCCACAGACGGGATGCCATCCAACCCTAAAGACAGCCACAATGTCCTTAGGGTTTCATCTGTCACCGGGTCCTTGTCTGAAAAATTGTCAGACTCACTCCTAACCAGCTGGGAACTGTCTGCCTTTCTATGGGAAGTAAGCAGAACCAACTCCTTTGGAGCTTGCATCAAGATTACAGTTAATTCAAGGTCGCTGTCTGTCTTTGTCGTCACACCTGGGAGGAGTGATTGATTGATTGAGAATTTTCTGGCATCCTGACATCTACGGTCATTGATGCTGGTATCATTTGTTATAAATGAAGAATAAAAGGAAATGACAAATTTGTTGATAATTTGTATTTTCCCTAACGATACAAACCTTTAGCTATTTATCAGGGGTATTACTTTCGGCGAAGCTGAAAGGACGAGCCATTAAAATTTTAGTGAGGGTTAACTACCCATTCCGCTAGTTAACAGGGGTAAGGGGGTAGCTTGCTACCCCCTCCCACTCACACACTGTTATTTAGCTCACTTTGCTTGGAGGTACGGCTTCAAGGGGCATAGGGCTGGCGGAAAAGTTTGTATAAATAGCTAAAAGTTTGTATTGCTAGGAAAAATAAAAATGATCTACAAATTTGTCATTTGTTCCGTAACTGGAATACAAATCTACACTATTTATTAGGGGTGTCTTACCCATTAGGAGGGTGGATGTTCCTGCTAATCTGGCTTTTTTGGGCTCAAGCCATGACGTCTTGATGGAAGGTTCCTTTAGTAGCTTCCCAAGGGTATATATGACTACAGTGATATTCCCAGAAAATCAAACCAAAGGTTTCACAGAATTCTAACTTCTGGCGCGAGTACCCTTAAGATTACTCTCAAGGGTATCGTATATAATCAGGGGACGTATTCTTGACACGCCACATGGCAATCTGCACCCCGAATAGCCTTTACGCTTCGAGGGGGATACGTGGCAGAATTAGAAGGGTAGCCGCAATAGAGGTTACCCTGGTTCCCCTACTACAATCGTATCACAACCGCGACAACTCCCTCTGGCGGTCATTCCTTTAATTGTAGCGACTCGCTATGGTGGTGTTCCCTGTTGATCTGACATTTGCAATCGATTTCAAGGGAATCTTTATGCTTTCTACGGCTTCTTTCTCCATCCAGAAAGTTGAGTATTTATTCTTTACAATATGTATTTTAGTTCCAGCTTCACAATGAAATTAGTGTATTTATTGTGTTTGGATCTACGCCGGTCATCGGTGTCACCATAGGTGCAGTCGTTCATTGGGCATGTGTTATTTAGTTAGCAGAACGACATTTACGGTTTTAATAGCATTAATTGTTATTATGAAAGCTATTTAGGCATTTTATATTGTAAAGATATTTATATGCATAATTTTCCCTTTTCCTGTGTCGATCGTATATGTCAGAGTTTTGGTGATTTTAGGTAACTGAGATCTCGCCTTGTCTAGGTATCCCAACCTAGACAACATATACTTTCGACATTTCCCCGGTTACCCTTGTGTATCAGTTATCATTCTTTGGAGATTGATATCTCCTGGAATTATATTAGCTGTTACTAGTCTCGAATAGAGATTTATGGGTAATCTCTCTTCCCTCTGAAAGTAGCCTTAGGCTACAACTCTCTGCGTCGGCCTTGAATTTCGAATTCAAGCATGACTAGCCTAGAGTTTTTCTGTCTCATCCCTTAACAGCAGACGGCAAGTTTTGGGATTCGATCAAAACCTCAGAGTATTTAGTCTTTTGTCAGCAGTCGGTCGGCGGGGTGATTGCACTCCCCTGCCGTCTGAACTGCCGGCATAGGAGGCTAGCCCTCCCTAGATTACACCTGAAGTGGTTGCATGATGCCGCCACCTTCTCCCTGTGGTCTAGTAGACTAGTCATATACTCGCAGACCCTAGGCTGTAGAGTAGTATACTCTTGTGGCCTAGGATGGCGCCGGCATTAGAACTCTGTTTCTCCCTTGTTGAGAGGAACGGCATGGACTACCATCCCCTTAACTGTATTAGCATCTCCTAAGCTGGAGAATAGAAGATCCTCCTGCCGCTTGGGGTTGTGCCAGTACTGAAACAGAGTTTCTTCAAGGTGTGTAGGTCAACATTGCCGGCCCCTCCCATACCTCATATAGGACCCTCCCCCCCCCTGTTCTTTTACGACGGCCGAGCCATTGTCTTTCCTGAGCCGGCGTCCTGCAACCTTACCATTGCCGGTGGGTTGCCGGAGCCGGCCAGACCCCCTCTCCTCAGCTGACGGCTGTCGGCGACTGACAGCTTCCGGCGGCCATGCCGGCTGTGGTTGGGAGGTCCCTTTTGTCACCAAGGTTCTCCAGTTCTCCCTTGAACTGCTGGCCACAACTTCTGTTGTCGGCGTGTTGCTCTGGCCGGCAGTAGACCGGCACAGATAGGTACTGACTCAGTCGGTAGCATGCCGACTGTACTAGTGCTGCCGGAGGCTGGCCTACAGTGGTAAGCCGGCAATAGTACTGTGGCTAGATGGAAGCCTGAATGTTACATTCTCCCCTTCCATTTGAACCTTCTTTTCAGAGAAAGGCAGTAAAATTAGACTTTTACATCCATTATTACTGTATACATACACAGTAATAGATAGCCTTCACTCCATGCTTTCTCTCTCTCTCTCTCTCTTAACTAGCATGCTAAATGCTCTGGCAAGAGCTAGCTAATCTGGCAACTTGCCGGCTGAACTACAGTATATGTCTTTACAGGTAGTCAGTATATTTGCAGTATAGTATTTACGGCAGATGGAAAACTAACGTATATATTACACTAGTAGAAAGGCAGCAAAATTAGACTTTTACATCCTTTATTACTGTATACATACACAGTAATAGATAGCCTTCACTCCATGCTTTCTCTCTCTCTCTTATCTAGCATGCTAGATGCTCCGGCAAGAGCTAGCTAATCCGGCAACATGTCGGCTGAACTACAGTATATGATTATACAGGTAGTCAGTATATTTGCAGTATTGTATATACGGCAGATGGAAAACTAACATATATATTATACTAGTAGTTATTTCCAATATATCTTGGGTATCCCTGCCCAGGTATTTGCTGAACCCAATTCTATATTGACAGAATAATATTTCGTCAATATTCTGATTTGAAATCAGTTTCCTTTTACCCTACAATATTAAATTTCGTAAAGGGCTGGTGGTGTGACACCTCTAACCCTTAAAGGGGAGAGCCCTTATCCCTGAGTTTCCCTGATCAGTAAACTCCCTGAGTTTCCCTGATCAGGAAACTCCCTGGTTTTAATATTGTAAGGGAGGTCACAGCAAATAGATTGGTTGGGATACACAAATATATGTCTTTTATCTTTTCTAATCAACATATCTTGGGTACCCTTGTGCGAGCTTCTGCTGGTACCGCTCCTATATCGAAGGAATGGCATTCCCTCGATACTCTAATTGTGAAATCAGTCCTCCTTACCTCACAGTGTTAAGTATAAGGGGGGACAGTGCTTTGTTCACATCTTTACACCTAGGTGTTCGACCGCCCTTTTTACCTGGAATTCCCCAGTTGGAGGAATTTCCTTATCTTAATACTGAGGGGAGGTAACAGCATTGGCTCGCAGGGAATACACGGGTATGTGTCTCCCGCTATCTCTTTATAGCTTTCTGTCCTAAGCTATTTTTGTCAAAAGATGATTTTTGCAAATTGTTTATCAGTGTGATAATCAATTGAATACTCATTTCTGTTCTCCTTTCCTTACAGGAGGGACACCAGATGATGCATCGCAGTCTTTTACAGTTATAAGAGTGAGTATTTTCACGGACATAATACATGCAGGTTCATGCCCCCAGCAATATTATTTCCAAATCCCCAACCCCGTCTGAGACCCTCTGACCTGTAAGTAGGCCAGACCTTAATGTCGAAGGTCTCGAAAAACCCAAATTAATAGAATCTGGTATACAGCTCTTAACATTTACACATTTGGGTGTGAGATTTCTAAAATCTCTCCGAAACCATACCTACCTATTTTACAGCTTCCTAAAGGACATCCTGTCCCCTATCCCTCCTTTCTCCACTCCAGTTCGAGGAGAGCGAAGTGAGGATGGGAGTACCCCCCCCCCCCTCTCGCTGCCAGTGCATACACGATGGCAGTCTCAAGCTGTCGAACTATGGTTGGTTTGGTTTCAGAAGTTATCACAAAATGCGGTTCAGTTGCGAACTCGCAAAAGTTTGGAAACTCTATGGGAATTGGACCGAAGATTTCACTTGTTCATTGCGATAACTGGCAATTTAGTGTTTCTTTTAAAGGTTTTTAGGTCTTCAAGCTCCCCCAAACCCCCTAACCTTACCTCACAAGGATGGTACGGTTGCAGATACTAACGGCACTAATGAATCTAAGCAAGACTCGTACCCCTGACTGGCAAACACCAGGCAGAGACATTACAATCAGGCCACACCTTGTAGTGATAACAACGACGGCAGTCATTGATTCACTGTCACATCTGACTCCGCCGCCGAGAGCCGGCAGTGTGTGCCCTTGGTCACCACCCAGTCAATAGCTAAGTTGGTATGCCTTCAATCGGCAGCCCGCCGATAACCGGCGGACTGCCGACAGCCCGAGGGGTCGCCAATGGTTCAGAGGGCTGCTGACTATGCGTATAGTTTTCACCACTACCCAGTCACATTGAATACTGGCTAGGATGGTGTGACTTCTGTCAGCGACCCGCTGACAGCCGACAAGTCGCTGACATGCTGGAGAACTGCTAGCCATATCGGTACTGAAGTACTGTGCCAGTTAACTTACTCCCAAGTACTAGCCTTGACGGTAATATGCCAGTTGTATAGGTGTATACAATACCCCATATCACAGACAGAAATCTTTGGTACATAACCATACAATAGAATGGTTTTCCAGTACGCTGTGCTTCTGAGCACAATCTCTTGCTGAGACTTACCTGATTTAGGGAATACACTTCCCCCCCTTTTTTTTTTCCTTACATTGACTCTTCATCAGCCTCTTTGATTCTCATTATTAATTCCCTGGATGTAGGCGCTGCTTACGCTACTCTATCCTTATGGGCTAGAATCTTCCATCGGGTTCCTTTTAAAAGGGGATGCCCTAGAATCAATAATTAGGAGTTGGCTGGAAAGATTCACACGTATGTGTCTCTCCTATTCTTTTCCAGCGTACTTATCCTAAGCTTTATACTATAGAAAGGAATCTTCTATTACAGTGAAACACTGAGAAGCTGATATAGACAAACGGTCAGGTATGACCTAAAAGGAGGACGGGAAGGTTTCTTAGTTTTCCTTGGGATGTTAAACAGCATCCCACAGTTACAATGACCGTTGTTCCACAGACGGCCAGATATGTACACCTTCTGATCATGTGAAGCAAACAAACGCTTCTGATAGGAAGGAAGTTCCTCCTGGATCGTTGGACCTTCGATCCTTGGGTCCAAGGCCTAACCAAGATGAGACTAGAATGGAAATGGACATACCTCCACCATCCTTTCCTCAACTCTTCCTACATTCCAAATCCCCTGGAAGGGTATACCTTAGAGCTCTAGAGCATACTAGCGGTAAGGAAAGTAGAGTCCATCGATTTCCAAGGAAGGCTGTTTAGTGTTCACGTGAAGGACTCAAGAAAACTCCGAGTCATTCTGGACTTGGCGCCACTCAACAAGTTCCAATAAAATAGCTAGTTCAGAATGTTAATCCTTCTGAACACAAGGACATTATTCAGTAAGGGCTGTTGACATTCTGGCCAGACCTGAAAGATGTCTATCGGCAACTTCCAGTCAGTCACCCCCTCCACTTCTACCTAGGATCCAAGTTACAGAAGATAACATATATCCTAGACAAGATTCTCGTCGGACTAGATTCAGTCCTAGGATCTTCACGGAATTAGCAGACACAGTCAAGCGAAACCAAGCCTAGAAAGAGTTCAGGCAACAATGGCCCTGGACGACAGGCTGGGGTGAGCAGCACCCGAAACGACTGTCTATGAGCATCCATGGAGATGATCTGGCCCCGGAACATCGGGGATGCAAAATAACTTCAAGAAGTCTCGATTCTCTCCAGCTCAGGGGCTTCAATGTTTTTAAAAAATCATTGAAACCTGTGGTCACCCTAACGCTCCTTTCCTTTGGGGATGTAAAAGGAGATCGCAAGGTCTGTCAAGAGACTATTGTAATCAGTCAGGATTCCATGACGCTAACAGGGAGGAGTTTTGAACTCTCCAGTTCACGATAATGACAGACCCAATGCTATGTGCACAGCTGTAAGATGCATTAAGAGGCTGGAGAAGATACGCATCAAACGCTCGAAGAGATCTAATACATGTAGGACCAATGATGGTCATTCCCTCTTCGCTTACCCTACAATGACCAAAGGCCACGGGCCCGTAGTCCATTTTAGCCCTGTAATGGTTGGAGAAACTCTCTCCACATAGATCAGATCTCCTCAGGCTGATCTGGGGCATCGAAGCGATAATGAGGCGTCGAAACTGTCGAGGATAAGGGAAATCTCATTTCATTAGGGAATGTTAGCCATCCCTTCCTTAAGGGAATGGCGCCTATGAGCAGCTCATTTATAAATGATCCGCAAGGTGACAGCGGATGTTCTTCTCGGGTTCAACCAAATAGAGTTGGAATGGTACACGGACGCAGACCCATTCCCTCCCAGATGGGAACAAGTCCCCGAGCTACAGATCGTTGTCTTCATCATGAGCGTCATCAAGATACTATCTCGATATATAGCCCCATACGAGGATCCTCTAGTGGAGGCAACAGACATTATGTCTCTAGAATAGAAGCGATGGACTTAGAAATTCCTATTCAGCCCATCAAATTTCCTCAGGAGGGCCCTCTACATGTTGAGACCCTTCCAGGGAAAAGGGGCTCTGTTGGCTCCCAGGTAGCCCAAGAACACCCCGTTCCCTGTAATGAAGGAACTGAGGCTGAGGCTGGTCCTAGTTATGCACCTAGGATTATCCAGGAGGTTCAGAAGTTTTCTGCCTTCGATTTATCACAGTACACCTGATCCCTTCATCTTATGAATTCCTTGCCCTTAACGGTAAGGGAAAAGACTGGGATCTCAAAAGGCAAAATAGAATTCCTTGAAGAATACAAGTCTAGTCAACTAGAAGACAATACGAGTCTTCTTGGGAAAAGTAAGCTGCTTTGTAAAGCAATAGGGACCGAAAGCAATCTCATGATCTTCTGCCTGTCCTTCTCTGTCCACCCCTATATTCAAGGTCTGGCGGCCAACAGCACGAAGGCCTTTGAGAAAGGAGGCAGTGTATCCTTGGATACTATGAGAAGCCTAGTTCTTCAGCCTTGTCCCCATAAAAATCCTTGAGTAAGCACCAAGGGTAGGGCCGACTTTGCGAGAGAGGTCACTTGATTGGATCTTTGGATCCATGGACCAATATCCATGTGCAAGTCAACCACGACTAGACCTCTTCTATATGCCGTTTAAATAGATCTGACGAATGAAATCTTTAATAAGATTCCGAAAACATGTGCAGGCTTAGGCCTGCAGCGCCACTAAAGCCCATCTCATGGTCTTTGGACAAGGTCCTACATTATGCCTCACCTGTGAACAATGAGGATTGTTCCCTCAAGGATCTAACCTAAAAGGTTATTTTTCGGTTCGCTATAGCCTCTGGGGCTAGAGTTAGTGAAATAATGACCCTATCTGGGATGAGGGCCACATTAAGTGGGAGAACTGCATCTCTTTCCTGATCCAACCTTTCTCACTAAGGACGACCTACATACTAAGAGGTGGGGTTCCTGGAGAATCTGCCCTCTGAAGGAAGATGTCTCTCTAGGACTGCTAGAGTGTCTAAGGTCTATCTTCATAGAACTTCAGACTTCAGGAGAAACAGCTCTTTACAGGAGAAAACTTTGGATCAAACTATCCCTATAACTGTGGGCAAAGCTCACCTACCTTATTTGCGGAGTATATCCTGACAGCACTCCTGCAGATTAAGATCCGAGAAAAGTTGCTTCATCACTGAACCTTTCAGTGTGTGGACTTCAGCCTCTTCGCTCATTTATTGATCGGAGGTTGTCCGGTGTGTCTTACAGACACTATGCTAAGTAAGTCTATGGATTGAAGCATTATGTGGTGGCGGCAGGTGCTATTTTGGACTCTGTCGTCTAGCTCTGCAATGAACAGTAAATTGATTGGGACTATCAATCAAAAGGAGAATCTGTTCAGAATCTCAGGTGTGAAATTATACAGATACCACTAGTGCCGTGTGTACATAGTACACAGTGTTGTTTGACAATTTCATGTATAGAAATTATAAAGAAAAGTGTTGTTAAAAGAGTTTTTCTTCAGTGTGAGAGTGGCACTCATCAATTTTCCCCTTTCAAAAAAGGGAACATTAATTTCTGTGTATGTCTCTTGTATAATTTCCTTATCATGCTACATTCATTTAGCATGTAGTCATTTATTAGGAATAAATGTCTATTAAAATGCAGTTGCGTCCTAATTCGCCCAACAATTGCATGTTTAAGATGCCAGAGTTCCTTGACTTACTCATGTAAGTATTTCTCATATCATTGTATGCTTACAAACAACGGATGAGGACACTGATATTGGTTTCGCAATATATACAAGCCTTGAGACCGTTTGTATTCTCAGTGTATACTTATGTTTGTTCATACAATATATGCTACCTTGAGGCCCCTTTTCTAACGTCTAAAAATGACTCTTCCCTGCAGGGGGCAGGAAGCACTAACATTGTTATGCTTAGTAATAATGACGGATAACGGTACCGTCATTTGTCTCAATTGGCCCTTTTGGCCGTAGAAATATTGTCCCAAGGTTAAGGCACTGATGAAAATCCACAGATACATTAATTCTCTGGTATGCTTCCATCAGGACGTCATGGCTTGAGCCCAATTCGCTCAAAAATCTATTTTTGGGTGAGATGGCCATGACGTCCTGATGGACCCACACTTCTTTTCTATGAAAAGATCTTCACGGTTTCCCTCCCTGAACTACTGTATCTGTAGCACCATGCTCAACGCTACAAGGAATGACCGCCAGAGGGAGTTGGCGCGGTTGTGATACGATTGTGCGGCTACGCTTCTAATTCTGCCACGTATTCCCCTCGAAGCGTAAAGGCTATTCGGGGTGCAGATTGCCATGTGGCGTGTCAAGAATACGTCCCCTGATTATATACGATACCCTTGAGAGTAATCTTAAGGGTACTCGCGCCAGAAGTTAGAATTCTGTGAAATCTTTGGTTTGATTCTCTGGGAATATCACTGTAGTCATATATACCCTTGGGAAGCTACTAAAGGAACCTTTCATCAGGACGTCATGGCCATCTCACCCAAAAATAGATTTTTCGCTTCGCTTAAAATCCGTTTTTGGATACCCGGGGGCTCCCTATTTTGAATAGGTTTGTACCAAAAATAAGGAGGCCCTGCACCTCGCTAAACCTTGCTACACAAGGTCTTCAACCTACACAAGTTGTATGTTGAAATATCTAGTAATGTGACTGTCCAGGTAAAAGTTATTCCAAGTCTTTGTAGGAAAAACTGTTGTAACCAAGACTTTCTCAATACCGCCTTGCCAGGGTATGGGGACGCAACAGTATTAGCTTAATACTAGGTACACGAGGAAGCATGGTTTACCTGCAGTAGTTTGAGGTCAGCTTGCAGAGAGAACCCAGGATGCTGCTTTCCCCAAGAGAGGGGAGTATGAAGAAAATAATAAGAGCCAGTCAAACCTTTTCATTCAAGCAGACTAAAAATTGGGTAACAGTGCCCTCAACCTTCTGCTACTTGTCCAATAAGGAGCTTGAAGTATTATACCAGCTGTTGTGCAGCCACCACGATAGAGAACGTAGTGGGGTGTGAACATCTTCAGACGTTTCCACACCCCAGCCTGTAGAACCTGCGTCACTGAGAAGTTTCACTTGAAGGGCAGGGACGTAGCTACGCCCCTGATATTGTGAGCTCTGAGGTGACGTGAAGGAGGAGGGTCCGGATTCAGGGTATGGTCTATGACCTTTCGAATCCAAGCAGAGATGGTGTTCTTGGTGAACCTCCTCTTGTTCCTCATTGTGCTGACGAAAAATGCAGGCACACGGGGGAGGGGCTGCGGCTGTTCTCTTGAGATACACTGGGCAGAGTCATCAGGGTCATCTGTTATGGAGTGGAGACTCAAAATCTGGAAAGAGTCGAATTGGGGATCCGCCACTCCCTGATTCTGAGTCTTGGCAACAAACTCAGGGACAAAGCTGATCATTACCTCTACCCATCCCCTTGAATGGGTAGTGACGTACGAGAGACAATGAAGTTCACTGACTTGCTTGGCCGAAGCCAAAGATAGTAGGAACACCATCTTCCAAGTCAGATGGCAATCTGTTGCCTGGCGTAATGGTTCATAAGGAGGTCTCTTTAGAGACCCGAGAACTCGAACCACGTTCCACTGGGGAGGTCTCACTTCAGACTGAGGGCAGGTAAGTTCATAACTTTCTGTACTCATACTGATGAGTACAGAAAGTTCAAGCGATGAGGAAATGTCCATTCTGTTCAGTCTAAGTGCAAGGCTTAAGGCTGAGCGATAGCCTTTTACAGTCGAGACTGAAAGGCACATTTCTTCACGCAATTACACGAGGAACTCCGCTATTACTGGAATAGTGGCATCGAGAGAAGAGATGCCCCTTCCACAACACCAACTACAGAAGATTTTCCCCTTTGCCTGGTAGACTGCTACTGATGATTTCCGCAAGTATCCAGACATCCTGCATGCAACTTGTGAAAATCCTCTCTGAGCGAGGAGCTGCTGGATAGTCTGCAGGCATGAAGTTGTAGTGAAGCTACGGCTTTGTGGAATATGTTGGTATGTGGTTGTCTGAGTAGATCGCGTCGCGGATGGAGTTCTCTTGGAGACTTCGCTAAGAGTTGCAGAAGGTCAGGAAACCATTCCGTATGATGCCATAGCGGAGCTATGAGAGTCATTGAGAGGTTGACCGATTCTCCAGCCTTGTTGTGTACCATCCTTAGCAGACAGAACGGAGAAATATGTAGACGTCAATGTTGCCCCACCGTTGTTGGAATGCATCTTGTCAGAGAGCCTTGGGGTCTGGGACTGGGGAGCAGTATAACAGGAGCCTGAAGTTCAAGGCTGTTGCGAACAGATAAACTGTTGGAGAACCCTATAAAGCCAAGACTTTGTTGCCTACTAGATGATCTAAAGACCACTCGGTACTCACTATCTGAGATGCTCTCCTCAGGTTGTCGGTGAGCACATTCCTTTTGACTGGAATGAAGCGTGCAGATAGTGGTATCGAGTGAATTTCGGCCCATCTCAGTATCTTTACTGCTAGATGGGATAGGAGTTGCGAAAAAGTACCTCCTTGTTTGTTGATGTAAGCCACTATTGTGGTGATGTCGCTCATTAACACCACTCAGTGTCCCACCAGGAACTGGTGGAACCGTTGAAGGGCGGGAGGACGACTTTCATTACTAGGAGATTTATGAGGAGGCATTCTTCTGATTCTGACCAGAGGCTTGAGGTCGTGTGGTGCAGCACGTGAACCCCCAACTCTTTTTTTAAAGCGCCTGAGAACAGCATCAATTCTGGGGGGAGGACAAGAAGAGCCACTCCCTTTCGTAGATTCTCATCAGACACCCGCCATTCGAGGTTCGTCTGTTCTGTTGCTCCCATGGGGATCAGGATGTCCCGGGAGTCAAAGGCTTGATTCCACCTGGACTTGAGTCGCCACTGGAGAGATCAAATCCTGAGGCAACCGTTGGGAACTAGACGGGCCAGAGATGAAAGGTGCCCGAGGAGACGTGGCTCTTTTCATGTGAGAAAGGGTCTTACGACTTTCGCAGCCTCATTATCCTGTCATCTGAAAGTCTGAAAGTCTGAAAGGAAGGCTTTGTGGAGATTAGTGTGTATTATCATGTCTGGGTTTACCTGTCTCTGCGTAGGAAGCAGGAAGGACTTCTCAAGGTTTATCATGATCCCCATATCTTGGCCAAGCCTCAGAAGTTTGTCTCGGCGTTAAAGAAGGGTTGACACCGAGCCCACTAGGATTAGCCAGTCATCCAGATAACGGAGGAGACGGATGCCAATCCTGTGTTCCCAAGATAACACTAGGGCGAACACTTTAGTGAAGACTTTAGGTGCTGTGGAAAGACCGAAGCACAGCACCTTGAACTGGTATTTCCTGTTGTCTAGGCTGAATCTTAAGTACTTCCGTGAAGATGGATGGATTGAGATCTGGAAGTAAGCGTCCTATAGGTCCAGAGTGTGGTCTTACCGCTTGTCTGGCCGTGTCTGCCGTCTCCATGCTGAACGGAGTTTGCTTGACAAACTTGTTCAGAACTGAGAGGTCGATGATTGGTCTCCATCTTCCAGAAGTCTTTTTCACAAGAAAGTCGACTAAAGAAGCCTGGAGACCCGTCGAGGAACTCCTGGAAAGCGCCCTTCTTCAATAGGGTCTGGACTTCTGCCCGGAGGGCTATCCCCTTTGCTAATCCCATCACAAAGGAGTCTATTGACACTGGATCCAGAACAGGGGAGGGAGAGATGTTGTGATTGGGACGCAATACCCTAAATGAATCACAGAGAATGTCCAGGGTTCTGCCTCGAGTTGCTTCCACCTGTAGGCATCTCCCCACTGGTGGACAAGTAAGAGGAGTGCCTATCCTAGCGTTTGTGGCTTCAGCCGCTCCCTCTAGGATGTTTTCCTCCCCTGGAGGATTTTGTGCCAAAAGCAAATACAGTAGAGCTAAATCACAAGTGTGTGACTGGGAGCAGTAGCATGCTAACCACCCCCTACCCGTGCTAACTAGCAGAATGGGTAGTTAACCCTTGCTAAAATTTTAATATCTCGCCCTTTCAGCTTCACCAAAGTAATACCCCTAATAAATAGTGTAGGTTTGTATTCCAGTTACGAAACAAATTCAATTTAAAACGATAAAAGTAGAGATGTCCTTATGAAAGTTCAATGCTATCAGAAGACCTTCTTCTGGAATAAATCGAAAAATACCACCAGCATGGTACGGCATATCATGTACAAGAATCTTGGCGAGGATGAACCTGCCATCCTCACCTCGAGCCTCAGATATCTATTTCTTGAAGTGCTAAAAGTGGGGCATTCAGTCAACAAGTGCCTTACTGTCATGGGTACCAAACAGTCATCGCAATATAGCTGGTGTTGCCCAGTCATCAGAAACTTGTGTGTTAACCAAGTATGACCAATGCAGAAACAACAAAGAGTAGTTTCTCACTTCCGGGGTGTTACGCTATACCTCTAAGGAAATATAACATTTATTATTTCTCTCATCTAATTTCCATCTAAACAATCGCAATGCTATTGCCTATTATTATAAAAAACTCTTAGTCCTCTATAAAAAATCATTAACAAGGATGGGATAGCTTCTTGGTAGTAATTCAGCTGCTGCATTCTTTGCCAGTAAATCTGCCTACTCATTCCCATATAAACCTATGTGTGCCGGAACCCAACAAAATCAAACTGTTATACCTCTCAGGTCAATAATGAAAAGCCACTCTAACAAAAGGGTTACTATAATAAAAACTTCTAAAGCTATTAGGACACTTCTTGCATCACTAAAAATGGTAAAATTACCCTCCTCTATTAATGCTATTTTTTCAATAGTGGTTAGTATGCCATATAAATAGGCAGAAAATATAGAAGAGACTAGAGGAAGTGCCCTCTATAATTAAAAGCATTACAGAATCAGTATCAGATTTGGAGCCATCAGTATATATAAAAGTTGATTCCCTATGCTTTGCAACATGTTACATGGAGGGGGGAATGATATATTGAATGGAATCACCTCACTTCTAACTATATCATGACTTTTTAATAATTGTTTTACCTGAAAACCATAAGGTTGAGGAGATTTTGGGTGCAAATCTAAATATGTTGAGTGCCTTACAATAATTGCAGTCTGATAGGCTAAGGAATTAAGAAGTCTTTGCAACCTAAACCAATACCAAACAACAGAAGACTTTCGTTAAAGGTCTAAAGGTAATTCTCCAACATCAACAAGGAGGCTTGGGATAGGCAAAGTTCTAAAAGCTCCTGTGGCCAATCTGATACCAGTATGGTGTAAAGAATCAAAATCTTTAATTGGCTTGGGTGGCTGAAGAGTATATTTCATACCCATAGCTAATACAGTATTTGAAAAAATTCAAGCCTTGTATAACTTTAAGAGTTTTACGGCCTGGCCCCCATGATGTATGGGACAAAACTTTTAAAAGATTCAGAGCCTCAAGACATTTTACTTTTAAGGCTTTCAAGTGTGGAATCCATGTCAGCCTGCAATCAAATATTAATCCTAAAAATGACAAATTTAGAAGAAATTTGTACTTTTATTAACAACACAAACCTGTAGCTATTTATAGGGGTATAACTTTCAGCTTTCCCATTAGAAATTAGTGAAGGTTTACCAACCGTGCCACAAGTTAGCAAGGGGGAGGGGGGGGGAATAGCTACTCATCTCACTCGCACACCTGAAATTGTACTTCACTTTGCTTGGAGGTAGGACTTCAAGAAGGACTGGGTTGGCAGGCATATCTGTAGAGTGTACTTACAGGGAAGCTGAAAGACTAGCCATAAGACTTTTAGCTAGGTGTAACTACCCCACCACTAATTAGTGTGGGGGGGCGGTTAGTATTAGCTACCCCACTCACACACCAGTATTGTCTCGTCACTTTAGATTGCAGACAAGATTTGCTGGGAGAAAAGTGATGGCAGGCCAAATTTGTATAAAGAGCTTTTGTATCCTTAGAAAAAGTACAAATTACTTCAAATTTGTCATTTGTTCTGACTCTAAATACAAATACTTTTGTTCTTTATTAGGGATGACTCATCCTTTCAGTGGGTGAAAGTCCGAACTAACTGGCAGGTTTTTACCCTGGGTTTTCCCGTACATGCTCTGAACGTATAAGTAAGAAACCTTGACACCTCGCTAACTTTATGTGCAATGCATGATTTAGCGGCTTGAGCAATCTGTGTGATTGTGTGACACTGGCAATGTGACTAGTCTCGGTAAGAATTCTCAGAAACGTAGGAATCTTTGAATCAACCATAGACATTAACAAATCCCCCCTAGCCAGGAGGTATGGAGACGCAACACGTATTTTCCTATACAGTGATGCCTCAGGATACGAAAGTAATCCGTTCAGGATACGGTTTCGTATCCTGATTTTTTCGTATCCTGAGTCACGTTTTACATGTAAATAGCCTAATCCGTTCCAAGCCTTACAAAAAGTCACCTTTTCTTTCATAAACACGCTAAACTGTAGTAATAAACATGCAATGCAGCCATTTCTTATCATTCAATAACTAACCCAACCGTTAAAAACAGCCTAATCCATTCCAGAAACCACCATGAGATTATTCAATAATGTAATTATAGCCTAGTTATCCCCTCCAAGCCCTAAGAAAACGGTCCATTTTCTTTACTACTGTATAAAAGTTACGGTACTGTATGTAAAGCATTTGGATCAGTGAAGGTGTATTGTTACCTGTACACCTATATTTAAGGGTTGATACCATGAAAAAAAAGGTACTGTACTCTCGGCGACATAGTTAGGATCTCGTAAGCTTTTCGTATCCTGAAAATTTTTTCGTATACTGGGGCATAAAAATCTTTGTATCGCTTTTCGTATCCTGAATTTTTCGTAATCAGAAACTTTCGTATCCAGAGGTATCACTGTACTAGGTTACACAAGGTACAGTGATACCTCTACATACGATCTTAATTCGTTCCAGAAACTGCTTCGTATGTTAAAACGATCGTATGTTGGAGCAAATATTCCCATAAGAATACATGGTAATTTATTTAATTCGTTCCTCAGCCTAAAAACCCATCATAAATCCTTAATAAATGGCTACACATAATTACACATTACATTAATACAATATAATAAATACATACAAACCAAAAAAAAAGAATAATAATAATGAAATAATAAATAAAAAAGGGGTTTTAATGTAACACTTTACCTTAGCAACAGGCCAGTCCAGGTGTAGGGACTGGTAGGCAGGAGGAGACGGAAGATCAGCGAGGAGGTAGGGACGGTGACTTTGTACGATAACGTGTACGATAACTTACACTAACTTACACTACTACGTGAACTTTAACTTAAGTTAGCTTATTTTTTTTTTCATTTTTATAATTTTATATTTTTTTTTCTACATTTTTTCTTTTCTTATTTTTAATTTTCATCACTTCCACTCGATTCGGTCTTCCTTTTCTTTGCTTCACTTTCTTTCTTTTCATCATGATCACTAGACCATTTTAAAGATTTTTTAAAGAAACTATCGAGTGAAAGTTGCTTAGTACGGCTTTTGAGGATTTTTCTAAAATGCGTTAAGCAAACATCATCGAACTGCGCAACAACACGGCAAACCTGAAGTTTCTGTGGGTGATGCTTGTCGATGAAATCAACCACGTGTTGATATGCCAACATCTGTTTTATTTCCGCCGTACCTAAGATTTGGCCTACCGCCTCGATCTCCTCCGACTCACTCAACTGCGCTTGGAACTCATCATGCTGCATGGCTTGCAGCTCCTTGAGTTCCTCGGTGGTGAGCTCTTCATGATGCTCATCGACGAGTTCGGTGATGTCATCTTCATCCACCTCCAGACCCATGGACTTGCCAAGGGATACAATCTCTTCGACGTCTTCCTCGGCGGCAAGCACAGGTTCATTCTTGGGGCCAAAACCTTCAAAATCTCTGGGAGCAACAGCATCAGGCCAAAGCTTCTTCCAAGCGGAATTCAGGGTCCGATGAGTTACTCCCTCCCAAGCCTGATCAATGATCTTTAAGCAGTGCACGATGTTAAAGTGGCTCCTCCAAAATTCACGCAAAGTTAAGTTGGTGCTTTGCGTGATATTAAAGCACTACTTAAATAAGTGCTTGGTGTACAGCTTCTTAAAATTAGAGATGACTTGCTGGTCCATGGGCTGGAGGATAGGGGTGGTATTCGGTGGAAGATACACCTTGATGAATTTGTATTCGTCGATGATATCATCTTCGAGTCCAGGGGGGTGAGCTGGTGCATTGTCCAAACAAAGCAAGCACTTCAAAGGCAAATTCCTCTCCTGAAGATACTTCTTGACAGCAAGGCCGAAAACTACATTTACCCATTCCACAAAGATAAGCCTAGTAACCCAAGCCTTAGAATTAGAATGCCATAGAACATGTAGCAGGTCTTTATTAATTCTATGTGCTTTAAATGCCCTAGGGTTTTCGGAATGGTAAATCAATAACGGCTTTATTTTGCAGTCCCCGCTGGCGTTGGCACAAAGCGCAAGACCCGATCCTTCATTGGCTTATGTCCAGGCATTTTCTTCTCTTCGCCGGTAATGTACGTTCGACTAGGCATCTTTTTCCAAAACAGACCAGTTTCATCACAGTTGAACACCTGCTGCTCTACGTAACCTTCCTCCGCCACGATGCTTTCGAACTTTTTAACAAAGTCTTTAGCAGCCTTGGTGTCCGAACTCGAAGCTTCTCCATGACGAACAACTGAATGAATCCCGGTCCGTTTCCTAAATTTCTCGAACCAACCTCGAGACGCGTTGAATTCCTCCATCGTAGGATCGGCTGAACTCTCCCCCGCGTCACCCCGAGAGCGCGCCGCCTTCAAGTCACTGTAGATAGCGCTGGCCTTCTCACAAATGATCGTTTCCGTGATCGTATCGCCAACAATCTCCTTGTCTTTGATCCATATTAACAAAAGTCGTTCCATCTCTTCAAGGGTAGGGCTACGATGTTTGGAAATAATCGTGATCCCCTTCGAAGGTTTCACTGATTTAATGGCTACCCTCTGCTTTATGATCGTCCAGATCGTAGACATATTTCAGCCATATTGTTTAGCCAGATCGCTAACACGTACACCTCGCTCATGCTTTTCTATTATTTCTTGTTTTAATTCTAATGAAAGCATAGACTTCCTCCTTTTCTAACCACTACTACTACTTCCTGAACCGAAACTAAGCTTTTTAGGACCCATGATTACGAACACTGAAAACAACACGTGAAAAAGGAAGATAAAAAACACTGTTAAAACTGAGCGAATAGAGGACAACCACATGATGCGCACGAGATGAGAGGACTGATCAAGGTGACCCTCGATTGGTGTCCTTCCGATGTGCTGCCGTCTAGCGGCGTCAACAACAAACGACGCTGGACGCTTTCGAGAAAATTGCACGCTTAAGCGTGATGTTTACTTCGTATGTTGGAGCAACACTTCGGGTGTCGAGACAGAAATTTGGTTGAATTTTACTTCAGATGTTGGAAAATTCGTATGTTAGGACATTCGTATGTAGAGGTTCCACTGTATTTGGTTTTACCTGCAGACAGAGGAGGCCAGCTTACAGAGGACCATAGGTGCTGTTCCCTAAGAGAGGGACAAATGAAAGGAAGAAAGAGCCAGTCATTCTTAAACATTCATCCCAGACTAATCCCTCCTAGAAGGTTGGGCAGGGCACCAGCCCCCCGTTGAGATACTACTGCTACGGAGTTATTGGGTCCTTTGACTGGTCAGACAGTACTACATAGGATCCTTCTCTCTGGTTACGGTTCTTTCCCTTTGCCTACACATACACCGAATAGTCTGCCCTATTCTTACATATTCTCCTCTGTCCTTATACCTGACAACACTGAGATTACCAAATAATTCTTTTCTCAAGGGGTTAACTACTGCTCTGTAACTCTGTAATTGTTTAGTGGCTACTTTCCTCTTGGGAAGGGTAGAATAGACTCTATTCTACAAGAACACTCCAAAATCAAACCATTGTTTTCTAGTCTTGGGTAGTGCCATAGCCTCTGTACCATGGTCTTTCACTGTCTTGGGGTAGAGTTCTCTTGATTGAGGGTACACTCGGGCATACTTTTCTATCTTATTTCTCCAACTTGTGTTTTGTTGAAGTTTTTACAGTTTATATATGAAATATTTATTTTAATTGTTATTACTGTTATTTTGTTAATTAATTCTCTTTTTCTTTGTTTCCTTTCCTCACTGGGGTATTTTCCCTGTTGGAACCCCTGGGCTTATAGCATCTTGCTTTTCCAACTAGGGTTGTAGCTTAGCAAGTAATAATAATAATATTCCTTGGATGTATAGAACCCCTGAGGGACGGGTTAGTTGTCATTGTCCATGTTTCCTCTTCTGAGACTTGATAGGGATAATACCAGTCTCTCCTACTTTGGGTCAAAGATAGAATTTTAGGCCTTAGAGTCCAGGTAATGCTGGTACCTGGATAACCGCTGTTGCATGAAAGTATGGCGAGGAGCCGCATGAGTTGGAACCTGTCTAACAGTAGTACTAATACGTCTAGGATCTGAGGGAGGACTGCCCCTCCCAAAGGACTCTGATACATATAAAGGGGTAGAACAGAAGGTAATTTGGCCAATCTGGAGACAGCCTGCTGAACTTATTTACAAGTTTTAAAAACTAGGAGGTATCCTTCATGAATGAAGGAGTGCTTGCAAAAATGCTGCAAGAGTACTTCCTTCACTTTTCGGGTATAACCAGAAAGGAGCAATCATGACCAGATGACCTGTCATGTTTGCTAACTAGACTTGCTCCAATGGGAAGGTAAGTATGCTCTACGTGAGCTTCACAAACAAGTGCACTCTCACCACCTACCAAAGCAGAGCGAGTAGATGGTAAGTGTGTTACGGAAATGGAACACATCGAAGAGCGTGACTGTTAGACCACAGAATGGTTAAGAGAACATTGAGACATAACTGCAGAGGCATGCGTAGTCAATGTGGCACACAACCAAAACTGTTCCCTCGTTGCTGCCGGAGCATAGTGCGCTGGAACACGTCTGCTGCTGAAGCATGGCGTGCTGGAGCGCGTCTGCTACCAAGCCAGCGCGCATCTTTGGGTGTAGTAGAGCTGTCAAGTAAGCGCGCACTAGTTAAGTAGCGAGTGCTGGCAACTTACAGTGAGTTCGCACGCATGCACACCTTTGTCAGGCAAAGGAGCTCGCCAGCCCACCTTGCTAACACTTAGTGGTGAGTGTGTAACGTTGAGCAAGACTCCCTTGTGAAACTAGGATCTGTGCCCCCACATACCTAAGTATTATGGGTAAAAGCACTCCTACTTGTCATAGTTCCAGCTTGAGGTTAGCGAGTAGCCTTGCTTGCTCTTACAGGACGAGGCGCGTGTTTGGATGGTGGCGAGCAGGGCTGAGCTGAACTAGACACATACTAGAGCGTAGTCTGAACAGCAGGCTCTCCCTCATGAAAGTTAGAAGCTCGAGGCGCAGGCCCCGAAGGACCTAGCTTTTGTTGTGTCCTATGGACATGGCTGTGGGAGGCGGGGCCATGAACAGCCTCAATACCCCATCGTTGACTTAATCTGAAAAGCAATTATCTGAAGAGCTGAAATGAGGCATAGATGATTCCAACACTCGTTTCCTGAAGCCCCATGGGAGCGACCACTCAGGCGAAGAGGGTCTCACTCGGGAACAAGACTGGCGTTCCCCACCAGGTGGTAAAGCTCTGTGCATCATACTTTGCGAGCCTTCAGCACGCTGAGCAAGCTCAATCTGGGGGAGCACACCATAATCTGCGGGCTGCGAAACATGACCAAAGCCAGTTTCTGGGTTCTCCTCAAGAGAATCACCCAACTGGTAACCCCGAGGGGCACTACTGTAGTCAGCAAAAGCTCTCGTTCCTCTACCGAAGCAAAGCAAACGAAGGGTGGATGAGCAGAAGTGGGGGATGCTACGGCTAAAGGCATGAGACGCTCTTTCAGTACATTATTACCTCTGTTGTCTCGAGGGAGAAGACCAGTCAACCACTGGGGAGGCAGGTATGCAATCCCATTGTGTCCCTAACTGCATAATCTTCAAAAGCCGTTCCTTAGACGGGGTTACCCAGGATCCCAAAGGAAGGCCTGTGCATCAGCAGAAAGCGATTTCCCTACAACTGAGAGTGGCAACGCTACGCTAGGGGAATGGTGGTGTCCACAGAACCTAAGGGTTGTAGGGGTCAAATGGTCATCATTCTTACTTGCCTGATCCCCAAAGGAGACCGATCAAGCAGTCAACGAGGAGTTGGAGGAAGATGTCAGGACTTCTCATCTTTCGAGGAAGACCTCGAAGGAGAGGAGTCCCTTTTAGACTTATTTCTTCCAATACTGTATCTACCAAACAGCACCCACTGGGAGAATGGCAACTCCCAACATACATAACAAGGAGACTCCTGCATGCAAATATGATTTCTACACATAGAAAAAGAGCGTGATTATCCGTCTCTGGGGTTGACATGATGGTGTCACAAGGGTGCCCTTCCATACCAGGACAATCCTGCATCGTGAAGCCTCACGATACGCTCACTCCTGAATACAAAAAGGAAATCGAAGTTTTAGGCCAGTTTGTATTTTCCTAAATAAGGGTTAACCAAGCCAAAATAAAAAGTGACGTCTTACCATCAGTGTGTGTATAAGCTGGGTGAAAAGTCTACCCACAATAACCCCCTGCTAACTAAAGGTGGGTGGTTATACCTCGCTGACAAGTCTTTGAGATAATTTCAGCTTCAGCCAAACTATATATCTACTGTAAACAGTGAAAGGGTTTCTATTAGGTGTTGGAACAAATCAGTTTTGATTCCCCATAACCAAATAATATGCCCTACAGTAATCTTATCAAAAACCAAACATGACAAATTCGAAGATAATTTGTATTTTTCCTAACCATACAAACCTTAGCTATTTACAAAGGGTATTACTTTTAGCGTAGCTGAAATGGCGAGCCATTAGAATTTAACGAGGGTGTATTACCCCCGCGCTAGTTAGCGGGGGGGTAGGGGAGTGGTAGCTAGCTACCCCTCCTCCCCCTCACACACAGGTGAATACTCACTTTCACTTAGAGGTAGGACTTGTCTTGGGGGACAGGGCTGGCGGGCAAATATGTGTAAATAGCTAAGGTTTGTATGGTTAGGAAAAATACAAATTATCTTCGAATTTGTCATTTGTTCCGTAACCGAAATACAAACCACGCTATTTACAAAGGGTGACTTATCCCTTAGGAAGGGTGGAAAGTCCCCAGCCATACTGGCTTTGGCTTTACCCGGGGACTCAGAATCCGAGTGAGTCGCACTCGAGAAAAGGAGTCCCTGCACCTCACAAGTTCCTTGCACCGCAAGGAACCATGTGGCCTACGTAAGCTTGTGTGTGAAGGAAGAAGTGTGACCCGTCTTAGGCAGTTGACCTGGAGTTCCAGAAGGAACTCTGGGTTAAGACGTTCCCAATACCACCTCGTCAGGGTATGGGGGACGCGACAGTATTGACTCAATACTCGGAACACAAGGAAGCATGGTTTACCTGCAGAGGTTCGAGGTCAGCTATGCAGAGACCAGGATGCTGCTTCCCCGTAGAGGGGATGATGAAGAAAGAAGTAAGGGCCAGACATACTTCTTTCGTTCATGCAGACTAAAACCTGATAACAATGCCCTCAACCTTCTGCTACCTGTCCAAAAAGGAGCCTGAGGTTAGACCAGCTGTTGTGTAGCCACCACAGAGCGATAGAAAACGTATCGAGACTCCTGTGGGTCACGCCCTGCAGGAAGCGGGCTGCGAAGGTCATCAGACGCTTCCAGACTCCAGCTTGTAGCACCTGCGTCACAGAGTAGTATTACTCGAAGGCGAGGGACGTTGCGATGTATCCAACATCGTGCTGTAGGGCGACGTGACGGGGGAGGGTCTGAAGACAGGTCGAGATGAATGTCCTTGAGTCCGGGCTGAAGAGGTATACTGGTGACTCTCCCCCCATGTCCTCCTTGTGTTCCCAAATCGGCTGCAACTGAGGCCAAACTGCAGCTGTTCCCAGCGCTAACCTCTCGATTCCTGTACTGGCAAGAAAGAGAAGGTCTTGGGACATCAGACACAGAATGGAGACTCAAAATCTTGAATGAATCGGACCGAAGGGTCGGGACCCTCAGATTCTGAGTCTAGCCAACAACTCAGGAGCGAGCCTGAATGTTGCCTTCCCCTCTTCCTTAGAAAGGGGGGGAGTAGTAAGAGACCAAGAAGATTGCTTACACACTGGCCGTGGCCAGAGTGAGCAGAAGACCCAGGGCGGAATACAATCCGAGGCCTGTCGTAAAAGGGTCTTGAGAAGATCTCTTAAAGGACTAAAAGTCCGAGCCATGCTCCAAGTTGGAGGTCTTCCTCCGACTAGGGCAGGGACGATCGTAGCTTCGCATGAGCGAGGATAGATCCAGCGGGCAGGAAAAAGTTATTCCTTTAAGCCTGAAGGTCAGGGAAAGGCTGAGCGACAGGCTTCATTGCCAAGAGCGGAAAGGAGTTTCCTCCCGCCGAAAGGCAATAAGACCGTTATTGCTGGAGAAGAGGCCTCACGGGAAGAAGTATATCTCCCACGGCACCAACCACCTTAGACTCTTCACTTTGCCTGGGAGACCCCTGTGGATGACTATCGCAGATGACGCGACCTCCGTACCGCGACTGTAGCGGGTTGTCTCTTCTAGAGGAGGAAGCGTAGTGTCTCCAGGCATGAAGCCGAAGCGACGCCCCGGTTCGGGAGAGATGTCGCAGTGTGGTTGCTTGAGTAGTCTGCGCCGTGGGAGAAGCTCTCCCGGGAGTTCCGTCAGGGGAAGCAGAGGGTCCAGAAACCGTTCTGCACATAGTCCCAGTGGAGCTCTCCCATTGAAAGGTTGACAGACAACCTGGTTTTGTTGAGACCCATTGTCCGCAGACAAAAAGGAGGGAAGACGCAGGCGTCAAAGTTGTCCCACCATCACCGGAATGCATCTTGCCAGAGTCTCGGGGTCTGAGACTGGGGGGAAAACTAGCGGAAGCTTGAGGTTCCAAGCTGTCGCGATCAGGTCCCCCAGACCAGCACTTGCTGGTTACCCAAGGTCAAAGACCCCTAGGTACACTCTCTCTATGAGGCTCTGCTCGGATAGTCTGAGAGAAACATTCCCCTGCCTGGAATGAGAGAGCCGATGGTGGAATTGAGAGAATCTCAATCATCCCGATATCTCTACTGCAAGATGTGAAGGTGTGAAAATGCGTCCCCTGCTGGTTAGCATGAAGTCGACACGCAACGGGGCGACTTGGCAGGAGCGGTAGGATCTGAAGAGGGGCCAGACTAAGGCCCTTAAGCCTGCCTGAATGATGGAGAGGTATCCTTCAGGTCTTGACCATAGGCCTGGACCGGAACATGCCCCCCCCCCCTTTCCTTTGACGAGTCCGAGAACCGCATCAAGAATGTGGGGAAAGGACGAGAATATCCACTACCATCAAGAGGCTCCATAGGTCAACACCCATTGCAGGTTTAATAGTTCCGCTGGTCCCATAGGGCCAGGGAGTCCGGTTAAACATTGCCTGAAGCCACCGGAACTTGGATCGCCCCACATGGAACTTATCCTGAGGCGACCGTTCGGACTATAAACGGGTCAATGAGGAAAGAAGAACTAGGAAACGTTCCAAGGTAGGGCTGAAAACTCTGCTTGACTGAGAACAGGTACTGCGACTCTCCTCAGTCTTGCCACGGTGAACCGAAAGGAAGGCTCGGAGGATGTGGTAACAGAATCTGGCGTCCCCAGGTGGTCACCCATCCAAGTACCGACGTTGCTTAACCTCGCTGGACGGACGAGAAGCGGGGTTTCCAACGTGGTAAGGCGGTTGACTCAATATCATGGCCAGATACTCCAGATGTTGAGGCAGAGGAAGAGAAGGCTCCAAGCAAAATACCATGAGCCCACACTCATGGTCAGCATTCGGAAGCTTTTCCCGGCGCTGAATCAGGTCGAAACCCGAGCCTACCGGAGTTGACCAGCCCTCCAAACAGCAGAGGAGGCGGAAGTCTGCACCTGAGCGGCCAAGAGGAAGGCAGGGAGAGTTCTCTGGGGAAACAAACCTGCTATGCCACGGCGGGATAGCCACACTGCATCATAAGCAGGAATACTTGCAGTTTAGGCTGAATTCGACGAGCACCCTGGAAGATGGATGGAATGGAAACTGAAAGTACCCGTCCTTCCGATCCAGGGTTAAAGGAGTCCTGTCGCCTCGTTACCAGTCTGATCGATTCTGCTGGTCTACGCTGGCCGAAGTTTGTTCGACAAACTTGATCAGGGCTGAGAGGTCGACTATGGACGTCCCCTCTCAGATCCTTCCTTACAAGAAAGGATCGACTGAGGGGGCCGGGGGTGAAGCCGTCGATGATCCTAAGGAAGACCTTCGCCTAAGGTATGGATCATTCTGCCCAACCGGGCAACTCTGCTGATGCTATGGCATAGAGGTTCAGAGACACTGAATTCGCTGACAGAGACGGCAGGCGCGATATCCTTGGCTACTCACAGAGATTGTGCGGGAATGGGCATCGGGAAGCTGTCATTCGGATGAGTAACCTTAAGCATCCTCCCAGCGAAAAAACCTGCAATCCTAGAGTTCGTGAACTCCTTTTAGGACTATGCCCCCCCGGGGGAGTCTCCCGTGCCATCTGTTCCTGACAGGAGGAAACTGCAATTGGACACCTTGTCCCAGTTGTCGTAGCCGATAACTTAGGCCGACGTGGTTGAAAGAAAAGGGAGCTGGAGCCCTGCAGAGTCTGGAAGAAAGCGCCTTGGAGGAGTGAAACCGGAAGTCGATTTACTCCGCACAGCAGATGTTTAAGTCTCTGTCCTTGGGCAAAGACAAAACTCTTCTCAAGGATGGAAGGGTGTCTGAGGTCGTTGACCTCCACAGATGAGACACCCGAAGGAAGCCTTCAGTCAGTGCGTCCAGATGGTACAACATCGAGCTTGTCCGCAAGTAGATACTTAACGACGAAAGGCCAAGGTGCCTGAGCTCGAGAGGAGGAAAGTACCCTTGATCTTCCTGTAGCTTCCTTGAACCAAACCTCGGGCCGTAACCGAGGAGGGAAAGAACCTGGTAAGCTCCCAGAGGAAGAGGTAAGCAGTCACCCCTTGTCCGATGGAGAAATCTTCAACGGAAAGCCCCCCCGCCAAAAATCCTTCCAGGGCGGAAGAAGGAGAGAGTACTCGTGCAGGAGAGGGGACCCTCGAGACCGACCTCTTGGGAACCAACTTCGCCCTGGGGGAAGTCACCACGAAGTCCACTCCTCTCTTTCTCTTCAGCGTAGGAGAGACAGCCGCTGGTTTGTTACCCTGGCCGGTGAGTGCTGGTTTCATAAACCTCATTAACGCCCGTGCCAGCGGATCAAACCATGTCTGCTGCTCCAAGGACACAGAGTCCGAAATCCTCGCTAAGGTGAAAGGGATCGGGCGATCCTTTGGAGAGGACACGACGGTTCCTGCCTGAAAAGAAGGTGGGAAGAATGCTGTACTGACCTGTCTTCGTCCTGCACTACCAACCTGTGCTTGGATGGAGGTGATCCCGAGTGCCGCCTAGGAGCACGCGTCCCTGCTGCTACCACCGGCTGTGGAATTCGCCGCGAACTATGGTCGCGCGAGGGCGAACGGTCGCGCAAAGGCGAACGGTCGCGCGGGCGCACAGGCGAGTGGTCGCGCGGGCGCGCAGGCGAGCGGTCGTGAGGGCGCGCAGGCGAGCGGTCGCGAGGGCGCGCAGGCGAGCGATCGCGCGGGCGCGCAGGCGAGCGATCGCGCGGGCACGCAGGCGAGCGATCGCGCGGGCGAGCGATCGCGCGGGCGCGCAGGCGAGCGATCGCGCGGGCGCGCAGGCGAGCGATCGCGCGGGCGCGCAGGCGAATGGGCGTGACGGCGAGGGATCGTGCTGCCGCGTAGGTGAAGAAGATCGCTGGCGGTAAGCGATGGCGAGCAGCATGTGTAGGTGAATGATCGCGTGATAGGGTGCGATGGTGATCAGCATCCGCAAGAGGGCGATCGTTCAGGGTGGTGCGATGAGGAGCAGCATGCGAAGCGGGCAATCGTTCAGGGTTGTGCGATGGCGAGCTGCATGCGCAGGTGAATGATCGCGTGAAAGGGTGCGATGGTGATCAGCATCCGCAAGAGGGCGATCGTTCAGGGTTGTGCGATGAGGAGCAGCATGCGTAAGCGGGCAATCGTGCAGGGTTGTGCGATGGCGAGCAGCATGCGCAGGTGAATGATCGCGTGAAAGGGTGCGATGGTAATCAGCATCCGCAAGAGGGCGATCGTTCAGGGTTGTGCGATGAGGAGCAGCATGCGAAGCGGGCAATCGTTCAGGGTTGTGCGATGGCGAGCAGCATGCGCAGGTGAATGATCGCGTGAAAGGGTGCGATGGTGATCAGCATCCGCAAGAGGGCGATCGTTCAGGGTTGTGCGATGAGGAGCAGCATGCGTAAGCGGGCGATCCTGCAGGGTCGTGCGATCAGCATCCGCAGTTGAGGGTCGCGCGATGGCGATCAGCATCCGCAGTTGAGGGTCGCGCGATGGCGATCAGCATCCGCAGTTGAGGGTCGCGCGATGGCGATCAGCATCCGCAGTTGAGGGTCGCGCGATGGCGATCAGCATCCGCAGTTGAGGGTCGCGCGATGGCGATCAGCATCCGCAGTTGAGGGTCGCGCGATGGCGATCAGCATCCGCAGTTGAGGGTCGCGCGATGGCGATCAGCATCCGCAGTTGAGCTAGTAGCTGGCGAACCATGTTCCTTCAGAAGTGTTGGAGAACGTTGGCGTGCCAGCTGTAACACACGTGGGCGATCCGGAGATCGCTGGCGAGCTGATGATCGCTGACGAGCTGACGATCGCTGGCGAGCTGATGATCGCTGACGAGCTGATGATCGCTGACGAGCTGATGATCGCTGACGAGCAGAAGGCTACGCGTGGAAGCCCGCGCAAAGAAGAAGAGTCCTTGACCCCGACCTGAACCGAAGTTCTAGATCGCGAGGGCGAACGTGGGCGCACAGGGCACGTAACAGGAACCGCAGGGAAGATCATCTTGAAAGCGCTGACGAACAGGAGAGCGCTGACGAACAGAAGGGCGCGCAGGGAAACCCTGACACGCAAGGGAAGAACCCCCGTGGGGGCAACCCTTTGCCCCGAAGGGATCGTTGTCCGCCGGGAGTCTGATGTCCGTCGGAAGACCGCTGTCCGTCGGGAAGACTGTTGTCCGTCGGGAAGACCGTTGCCCGTCGGAAGACGAGATTAGACTGCTGTCCATCTGCACCAAGACGGAAGATCGAGAAAAAGAAGTTGTAGGCTGCAAACGGAGATTCAAAAAGGCGCCTCAAGCACCCTTATAGGGAGATGAGAGGCCCTTACGACGAGGCGGACGGAGGGCCTTACGGCGAGAGAGGCCAACAGCAACAGCAACAGAAGAAACCTCCGAAGAGGAGTCTCTATGAGTGTACTCTCTCGCGAACGAAAGAGAAACACTTCGTGGAAGAGACTGGTCAGCCAGTGACCTAAAAGGGGCAATCCTCCGAAGAGGAGATCCTGCAGTTGCCCAGCCCCTTGAGCGAAACTGCAGGTGCGACCGCTCAGCACCAAGAGCATAGTCGCACGAAAAAAAGGCAAGAGAAGAACCCCCCAAAAGAGGAAAAGCTCAAGCCTGGACAGGAAAAAACTTCCCTCGGAAGGAAAGTTATCCGCCCAAGGAGGCAAGCCTCCTGACTGTTCTAAAATGAACTGGAGAGCTGTCCGTCGACACGGGAGTACTACCAGTAGAAGGAGACACGCCCCTGATGACAATACAAGGGGGGAGGCAGCAACAGCCGAATCCCCAGGACTCAACCAGACAGCTCACACCGTTGCTATATTACAGAAACGAACTAGATCGGTAACTGTAAAAAATAAAACAAATAATATTAGTACACATTCATTCCCCCGGGAAGGCTCCGAAGAGGAATCCCGAGGAAAAGGAACAAGAATTACACAACAGGCACGTGCCCTCACAACCACTTACACTCGCGGAAGGAGAGCTGTAACCAAAACAGAATTATAACAATTATAATTATGTAACTATGTAATTATGTAATTTAAAAATGAATGAACAATAAAGAAAAAAACGAAAACCCCGAAAGGAATCGTTCTACAAGCTGAAAAATTAACAACTACAATTAGATTCATAAACTAATTGAGACAAAATGTACGGCGTAGCAACCCCACCCACACGGGAAGGAAGCTACAAGGGCGTAGTAAAACATAGTAAAAGGGTAAACGACCTCAAGAGAGAGAGAGAGAGAGAAAGACCGAAGTCAAACTCGATCGCAACCCATAAAATTAGGCCGTGGTGGCCTAACTGCCGAGGCCTCCACGTAGATATCGTACACTACACACACACATCTGAAAAGGAAACTTACTTATTTCTATACTCAAATATATATACAAACATGAAAACATGTTTACATATATATTGAGTAAAAGAAAAGTAAGCGATTAAGTAAAGACAAAACAGACAATGGCTGCCAAGCGAGGACCAAGACAGAGACGTCTGTCACAGTCCGAGCCAAAAGTGAAAAGTGAGTATTCACCTGTGTGTGAGGGGGAGGAGGGGTAGCTAGCTACCACTCCCCTACCCCCCCGCTAACTAGCGCGGGGGTAATACACCCTCGTTAAATTCTAATGGCTCGCCATTTCAGCTACGCTAAAAGTAATACCCTTTGTAAATAGCGTGGTTTGTATTTTGGTTACGGAACAAATGTGCATTATGACTTACAGTAATTGACACTATTAAATTCCATTTCATGCGATTATATGTTTAAAAGAATCATAAAGTATATAAAAATTATAATACTATACAAGAAAAACAATGTTTAAAATTGATTGTTTAGATATTACCTAGACACTTACCATATGCAACAGTGTGAACAGCTACTCCAACACTTTGGGTAACACTGGATGCTACATCGGAAGCTCCAGCAACTACACTTGACAAATAAACATTTGCAGTTTCACTGGCAGACCAAACAGTATCTTCTGACATTTGGTGGTGTTCTTTCAGAAAAGATAAAAAAGAAAGTTACTGTCATTAAATGCAAGAACAAAAATGAAAAATTTGAAAATAATATGTTATTTTCATTAGTAAAATAAATTTTTGAATATACTTACCCGATGATCATATAGCTGTCAGCTCTGCTGCCCGACAGAAAAACCTACGGGCGGAATACGCCAGCGATCGCTATACAGGTGGGGGTGTACATCAACAGCGCCATCTGTCAAGTAGGTACTCAAGTACTCGATGTCAACACAGAACCAATTTTCTCCTCGGTCCACTGGGTCTCTATTGGGGAGGACGGGTGGGTCCTTTAATTTATGATCATCGGGTAAGTATATTCAAAAATTTATTTTACTAATGAAAATAACATTTTTCAATATTAAACTTACCCGATGATCATATAGCTGATTCACACCCAGGGGGGTGGGTAGAGACCAGCATTACATGTTGACATTCTTATGAGCTAAGTATTCCGTATTTCATTTTAGCAGTTATTCAAAATAACAAACATAAAATAAATAAGTACCTGGTAAGGAAGTCGACTTGAACAATTACTCTGCCTTTTTAAGTACGTCTTCCTTACTGAGCCTCGCGATCCTCATAGGATGCTGAGCGACTCCTAGGAGCTGAAGTATGAAGGGTTGCAACCCATACTAAAGGTCCTCATCAAAACCTCTAATCTAGGCGCTTCTCAAGAAATGACTTTGACCACCCGCCAAATCAAGTAGGATGCGAAAGGCTTCTTAGCCTTCCGTACAACCCAAAAACAATAATAAAACATTTCAAGAGAAAGATTAAAAAAGGTTATGGAATTAGGGAATTGTAGTGGTCGAGCCCTCACCACTACTGCACTCGTTGCTACGAATGGTCCCAGAGTGTAGCAGTTCTCGTAAAGAGACTGGACATTCTTAAGATAAAAGACGCGAACACTGATTTGCTTTTCCAATAGGTTGCGTCGAATATACTTTGCAGAGATCTATTTTGTTTAAAGGCCACGGAAGTTGCGACAGCTCTAACTTCGTGTGTCCTTACCTTCAGCAAAGCTTGGTCTTCCTCATTCAGATGGGAATGAGCTTCTCGTATTAACAGTCTGATAAAATAGGATAAAGCATTCTCTGACATAGGCAAAGATGGATTCTTAACTGAACACCATAAAGCTTCAGACGGGCCTCGTAAAGGTTTTTAAATAGAACTTAAGAGCTCTTACAGGACATAATACTCTTTCTAGTTCATTTCCAACCATACGATAAGTTTGGAATATCGAACGATATTGCTCAAGGCCGAGAAGGCAGGTCGTGTTTGGCTAGAAAACCAAGTTGTAGAACATGTAGCCGTTTCGGATGAGAATCCGATGTTCTTGCTGAAGGCATGAATCTCACTGACTCTTTTAGCTGTGGTTAAGCATATCAGGAAAAGAGTCTTAAAGGTGAGATCTTTCAGGGAGGCTGATTGAAGCGGTTCGAACCTGTCTGACATAAGGAATCTTAGTACCACGTCTAAATTCCAACCAGGTGTAACCAAACGACGCTCCTTCATGGTCTCAAAAGACTTAAGGAGGTCCTGTAGATCTTTATTGTTGGAAAGATCTAAGCCTCTGTGACGGAAGACTGATGGATGCCAACATGCTACTGTAACCCTTGATAGTGGGAGCTTAAAGAGATCGTTCTTTCCTCAGATATAAGAGAAAGTCAGCTATTTGAGTTACAGAGGTACTGGTCGAGGATACGGATACTGACTTGCACCAGTTCGGAAGATTTCCCACTTCGATTGGTAGATTCTAAGGGTGGATGTTCTCCTTGCTCTAGCAAACGCTCTGGTTGCCTCCTTCGAAAAGCCTCTAGCTCTCGAGAGTCTTTCGATAGTCTGAAGGCAGTCAGACGAAGAGCGTGGAGGCCTTGGTGTACCTTCTTTACGCGTGGCTGACGTAGAAGGTCCACCCTTAGGGGAAGTGTTCTGGGAACGTCTACTAGCCATCGAAGTACCTCGGTGCGTCATTCTCTCGCGGGCCAGAGGGAAGCAACTAGCGTCAACCTTGTCCCTTCGTGAGAGGCGAACTTCTGCAGTACCTTGTTGACAATCTTGAACGGAGGGAATGCATATAGATCTAGATGTGACCAATCTAGTAGAAAGGCATCTATATGAACTACTGCTGGGTCCGGGATAGGTGAGCAAACTATTGGGAGCCTCTTGGTCATCGAGGTTGCGAAGAGATCTATGGTTGGCTGGCCCCAGGTGGCCCAAAGTCTCTTGCATACATCCTTGTGGAGGGTCCATTCTGTTGGAATTATTTGTCCCTTCCGACTGAGACAATCTGCTATGACATTCAAGTTGCCTTGGATGAACCTCGTTACTAGTGAAAAGTCTAGACCTTTTGACCAGGTGAGGAGGTCCCTTGCAATCTCGTACCATGTCAGAGAGTAGGTCCCTCCTTGCTTGGAGATGTACGTCAAAGCCGTGTGTTGTCCGAGTTCACCTCCACCACTTTGCCTTGAAGGAGAGACCTGAAGCTTTTCCAGGTCAGACGTACTGCCAGTAGCTTCTTGCAGTTGAAATGCATTGTCCTTTGACTCGAGTTCCATAATCCCGAGCATTCCCTACTGTCTAATGTCGCACCCCAGCCTACGTCCGATACGTCCGAGAAGAGAACGTGGTTGGGAGTCTGAACAGTCAGGGGAAGACCCTTTCTAAGGTTGATAAAGTCCTTTCACCAAGTCAGACCAGACTTTATCTTTCCGGAAACCGGGATCGAGACTGCTTCTAGCGTCTTGTCCTTTTTCCAGTGAAAAGCTAGATGGTATAGAAGAGGACGGAGGAGTAGTCTTCCTAGTGACACAAAATGAACCACGGATGACAGTGTCCTTACCAGACTCATCCACAGCCTGACAGGGCAGCGCTCCTTCTTCAGCATCTTCTGGATGGATAGCAGGGCTGGGGGTTGATCGTCTTGTTCAGCAACGTCCTCATCAGAGGGTTCCTCATCCGAAACTGATGAGGAAACGGCAACGGAGTGGGCAACGTCTGACTCGCTGAATCCGGTCGCACTGGTGGATGCGTGACGGAGCCGGACGCAATATCATGGTACTGCTGCACAGTCTGTGAACTGTCAACAACCATGGGGACGCGAGGAAGTACAGCGTCAACCCGAAACTGTCTAGACTGTCAGGGTTGTGCAGTCAACACCCTACCGGGTTGCTGAGGTTGACGCACTGCGTCACAACAAGTCACCTCTGCTGGTTGTTGAACGTCTTCCTAGTGACACACTGAACGTCAACAACCACCTCCGAGCGTCGCTTAACGTCAACGTGCGACTGGCAACCCACACTGGGTCGCATCGGTGGAGGAACCACCTCAACTGGCGGACGCGAGTAGGATACCTCAGCGTCAACAGGGCGCACAACCAACCGGTAGGAAGGTTGTTGGCCAGAAGGTTCTTCTCCGTATTAAGTCCTCTATCAAGGACACAAGCTTGGACTGCATGTCTTGCAGCAAAGCCCATTAGGGTCTACGGGAGCAGGTGTGGCAACAGACGGGGTTAGCGACTGAAGCGGAACCATTTACCATCCCTGGAAGCCTTGTTATGTGTGACATAATAGTACAGCAAAACTTCAAAGGCTCGACAAAAGTTGAGAAGCTGAACTGTAAACAACTGGAGCGTCTCCTGGCTATGCGCCTGGCCGAGTCTACCAGAATTGAGAAGTCTACCTGGGCAGAGGCATGAACTCCCAAGCTGAGAACTTCTCTCGTGTCCTATCAGACTCTCGCTCTATAAGCCAGATAAAAAGAAGGGAAATCAAAAGGTTGTATCCCTAAAACTCCTCCTGGTGCAAAAACCAGTCGCTTAGCCGACGTAACGCTCTCTAGGAGAGCGAGAGAGCACTAGCTTAACAACAACGGCTTCGAAGTAGCTAGGCCTAGTGTAAGTTCTGACGAGAGGCGAACGAGGAGCAGCAGTTACAAGATCCGGACGAAGATCCTTAAAAAATCATCATGATTTAAGGCTCCTCTCCAAATGACAGAGTCCTCAAAGGAATATCAGTAGGAGGGAGAACAGCACTTTCTCATCTACAGGAACCTTGTCCGAGAAAAGCTAGGTTATCTCAGTGAGGGTCTCACTGGTGCATTAGCAGCAGACCAGAAGGCAACGTTATGTAACTGCTTGACAGTCTGTGAACTGTCAAAAACTGAACTGTCAACCACAACAGGTGCGTGAGGACATACAGCACTGGTGCATTAGCAGCAGACCAGAAGGCAACGTTATGTAACTGCTTGACAGTCTGTGAACTGTCAAAAAACTGAACTGTCAACCACAACAGGTGCGTGAGGACATACAGCACTGGTGCATTAGTAGCAGACCAGAAGGCAACGTCATGTAACTGCTTGACAGTCTGTGAGCTGGCAACAACCAAAGCTGTGTGGGGAAGCCTCAACACCTGACTGACTAGTCTGCTGCGGGCGAGTGGCGGTAACCACAGTGGGTTGCGGAGGCTGACGCACCGTGTCAAAACACGGCAGCCTAACTCCACCCTCCTGTTGTTGTGGTAGCTCACGCACGGCAACGGAGTGCTCCGTGCGTCTGTGGGAGTCAGCATGCGTCTGGCAGGGTCGACTGCGCATGGGTGGAGGAGCTCTCACAGCCGGAGTGTGGGAGCAGGCAGCCTCAGCGTCTGCTGGGCGCACAACCGTGGCAGGTTGTAGGCTAACGGGTGCAGCGTCAACCTTCTCCGCAGCCGGAGTGTGGGAGCAGGCAGCCTCAGCGTGAGCTGGGCGCACAACCGTGGCAGGTTGTAGGCTAACGGGAGCAGTGTCAACCTTCTCCGCACGAAACTCCTGCATAACCGCAGCTAACTGAGTCTGCATAGACTGCAGTAAAGACCACTTAGGGTCTACAAAAGCGGCAACAGACGGAGCTACTGTCCGTTGTGACTGAGGGTCTAAAACAGCGGGTGCGGCAACAGACGGAGTTACTGCCTGTTGCGGAGCCGCTTTACCTCTCTTAGGAGGTGTGCAGTCATCGGAAGACTGCAGCGAGTCCGAACTGACCCAGTGGCTACACCTGGGCCGTTGGACTTGCGCGGAAGGGACCGACTTGCACTAAATAAGCTGCGAGACCTTGGTCCAAGGTTTCTTACGAGAAACCTCTTCCGCAGACGAGAAGTAAATGGGCTCTCTCGTCTTTGTGTGGGTGGGGCGATCTTGGGTAGATACGCCCGAAACCACGGAGGGAAAAACGTCTGTTCGTTGATCAAGGCCTGACGAACCCATAAGTCGTTCGACATTACTTCTCCCCTGGGCTTGGGAGCTTGCAAGAGGTCCCGGACTAGGTGAACGACAGGCACGAACAGACGAACCCTCGGACGCAACACTGTAACACTTTGCGCATATCACTTTATCACTTGATTTTCTGTTTTGCACTTATTTCACTGAAATCGAAACTTTTACTGATTTCTACCTGAAACACGCAATCCTACCCTTCATTAAAAGGTAGTAATTGCGAAAACAGTCGTATAATGCAACAGAAAACATATATAAAGATAAAGAATTCAGTGGCTGGGAAAGAGACTGTAAACACTAGTTCAAATAAACTACGTTTACAATCTCTCACCGCACATAGCCTGGGAACAAGAATAAAACCCTAGAAACGTTTTACCTTCTTCCCCTACAGCGACTAGGGAGGAGAGTAAAACGAGAACAACGTTACCCGCTTGAACGAAACGTTTTTTCTCCTCTCTCTCCCTCCGTCTCTATCTCTCTCTTTCTCTCTAGATTTCGCACCTGAGAGAAGAGCCCAATTATATATCGTCAAAACATGTTATTTGCTAAAGGAAAAAACTAAAAGGTTTTCCAAATAAAAAGTTCCTTGAATTTAGAATTTAAACCATTTAAGCTAAGAAAGAATGAACGAAACGCTAGAATCGGTTTACTCTTACTGCAAAGTGAAACCGTGATACACTCTCTCTCTATCGTAACGATAGAGCGCATGTTGAACGTCCTGAACGTCAACAACTGCGTAGACTAAAAAACTAAACGTTAGTTCATCTTTGAAAACAGTACGAGACTATCAAAGAAATTCTTTCATAAAACATTAAATTTAAAAAGTTTTAAATTCTTTAAAGGTTAAATACGATATAACGGGCTCAACGTTGATTAACTTCGGTTCCAAGTTAGGACCGCCTATATCAGGAAAGGTCGCATATAAACAAAACATAAAAATTTATTTTTATATGTTTATAATAAAAGGAAAGTTAATCGAAGAGGCCTAATAAAGGAGGAGAGATATAAAATATATAGATCTATAACGTGTTAAGCAAAATTACTAAAAACCTAAACACACTTCCGTCTAAGGGAAGGGTCGGCCATTTAAAAGTGAAAGAGAGTCCATACTCTCTTTGTCACCATAATTAAATCTATCCAAAACGAGTTCAAGTTTTGAAATGAAGATAAAACCCCTGCATAGCGAAAGCTCAAAACTGGAATAGTGTACTTCACCAAATAGTTGTGAAAACAAATCCAGTTAGTAACAGCGTATTTAGTAGGTCTTGCCAGTGGCACGACAGAGAGAAAATTGGTTCTGTGTTGACATCGAGTACTTGAGTACCTACTTGACAGATGGCGCTGTTGATGTACACCCCCACCTGTATAGCGATCGCTGGCGTATTCCGCCCGTAGGTTTTTCTGTCGGGCAGCAGAGCTGACAGCTATATGATCATCGGGTAAGTTTAATATTGAAAATTGTATTTTTCCTAACTTTACAAACCTGGAGCTCTTTACAGTGGAGATATCTTTCGGCGATAGTTGAAAATCACAAATTTTAAGTAATTTGTATTTTTCCTAACATACTTACCGAGAACTGCTTTCTTAGGAGGTACCTGGAATCTCCTCTCAACCAACCAGAGTTTTGTGTAGTCTACCCTACTTCCGTTTTCTGTGGGGACTAACTCAGCCGTAAGGAGAACGTGCCCTGAGGCTAGTCCCGAGCCAGGTCGGCGTTAGCTTGGGTCTCGCTCTCCAGTAAGTTCCTGGATGGTACAAAAGGTCTTAAGGTCAGTAAGACACTCGGGGAAGGTAGGGAGGGCCATTACCCTAAAGTAGTTCTCGGTAAGTATGTTAGGAAAAATACAAATTACTTAAAATTTGTGATTTGTTCCAACACAGAGACTTACCTCGAACTACTGTACTTTCTTAGGAGACTTACACTTTAGGAGGTGGGAGTGTCTTCCTGAACCCTAGACCAAGCTAACCTAACGTCCAGGAACCTAGATGGGAACTAGGTTGCAATATATATATCCGGAAAACGAAACGTAGGGAAAACCACACAAAGAGCTCATGTTAGTGTCTAAGTACTCACCCTTTCAAAAATTCCATGATGCTGAGTCCTGTGGCGAAGTTGTGGAGACGTGTCTTCTTCGGGTTGTATCTGGGGCTATCTCCGAGTAGGGAAAGGAAAAAGGGACAAGGGTAAAAGGGAACGAACCTGTGTCTCTTGGTTTTGCTACCCACAATTGCACCTGGGGCTACACCGTTAAATCGCTTGGAGCGCGGAGATGACTGTCCCAATAGAGAAACCGTCTACAGGTAAAGACCTCCTCGAGCAATCCTTGAGGTAATGTGTTGTGAAGGTCAACTGGTTCGACCAGGTGCCTGCTCTAAGGATCTGACCCACCGCCATGTTCCTCTCAGAAGCCAGAGATGTACTTAGACCCCTAATGTCATGGGGCCTGGGATTACTTGTCAGGGGCAGTCCCGCATCGTTATAGGTCCTGACAATAACCTGTCTCACCCAAAAGGAGATGGTATTCTTAGATACCTGCTTCTTCTTTACACCCGTAGAGACAAAAAGATTTTTGATACCAGGGCGGAGGTGAGCCATCCTCTCAAGATATTTCCTCACGGCTCGGACGGGGCACAACTTCAAATATTCTGGATTCCCTGTCCGAGGAATAGCCGGCATTGAAAAGCCCTCGAACTTAGGGTCCCAGACCGCTGGATTCTGTGTCTTCGCTACGAAAGAAGGGACGAACTTGAAGGAGATCTCCCGCCACCCCTTCGAATGAGAGATTTCGTGGGACAACCCATGGATTTCTCCTACTCTCTTAGCAGAGGCCAAGGCCAACAAGAAGACCGTCTTGAGAGTGAGATCCCTGTCCACTATGTCCTTCAGGGGTTCGAACGGTGGCCCACTTAGCATTTTCAATACCCTTGCCACGTCCCACTGTGGTACTCTGGAGGCTTGCGGAGGGCATGCTTGTTCGAAGCTCCTGATGAGCATAGAGATGTGCCTAGAGGAGCCCAGATCGATGCCCTTCAGAAGGAAGACTTGGCCCAAGGCCGCACGGACTCCTTTGATGGCCGGTATTGACATGCCCACCTCGTCTCTGAGATGCACTAGAAAATCCGCAATATCTGGGACCGAGGCTTTAGAGGCTTGATGTTCTTTGAGGCACACCACTTCGTAAAAGTAGCCCATTTCGCCTGGTAGACCGCTGCTGAAGATCGTCTCAGATCTTTTCTGCTGTACCTGCCAAATATCCTTCCTTCCTCAAGAGCCGCTCGATAGTCTCCAGGCGTGAAGGCGAAGAGACTGAGGATTATCGTGGAACCTTTGGAAGTGTGGCTGCCAGAGTAGGTCTGGTCTGTCGGGCAGAGGCCACGGGGGAAGACATGCGAGGTCTCTTAGATCCGCGAACCACTCCCTCTCCGGCCACCAGGGCGCTACCAAAGTCATCTTTAAGTTTCGAGCTGCCCGAACTCTGTTGAGCACTTGCCTGATCAATGTGAAGGGGGGAAAAGCATACACGTCGAGGTTGTCCCATTTGTGTTGAAAAGCATCTTCCAACGCCGCTTTTGGGTCTGGGACAGGAGAACAAAATACGGGGAGTTGTGCGTTCAGTCTGGTTGCAAAGAGATCCATCACCGGCGAGCCCCATTTTTGAATGATGAGTCTGGCTACTTCTGGGAGGAGGGACCACTCGGTTCCCACTACTTGTCCCATCCTGCTGAGCCCGTCGGCTAGGACATTCCTTTTGCCTGGAATGAACCTTGCTGAAATCACGATCTGTTCTGATTCGGCCCAATCCAGGATCTCCAACGCAAGATCGCACAACTTCGATTTTAGACCTCCGTGTTTCTTTATGTACGCTACTACAGTGGCGTTGTCGCACATTAACGCCACTGTGTTTCCCCTCCGAAGATCTACGAACTGTAGGCACCCTTCTCGGACTGCCTTCATCTCTAGGACGTTGATGTGTTGACCTTTCTCTTCGTCCGTCCAAGTTCCTCTCGTTGACTCGTTGAGGAGATGTGCTCCCCACCCCTCTTTGGAGGCGTCTGTGAAGAGAAGCATCTCGGGAGGCTCGGTTGCGAAGGGCATCCCCTTGAGGGTATTCGACCGACATAGCCCCCACTCCAGGGAGTGTATTGTCTCCGAAAGGACGGGAATTAACTTGTAGGGCGAGTCCACTTGGCTCCAGAGCCCCTTCAGGTTCCATTGGACGCTCCTGAGTCTGAGCCTCCCCTGGGGAACCAGTTTCTCTAATGACACTAGGTGCCCTATCAACCTCTGCCAGTCCTTGGCTCTCCTGGGTTGTCCCGAAAGGAAAGGCTGGAGGATCTGTTCCAGGTTGTTCAACCGCTCTTCCGATGGAAAGGCTCTCACTAGTCGGGAATCCAACACCATCCCCAAGTAAGTCATCCTGGTGGAGGGAGACAGATTCGATTTCTCCAGGTTGATCGTGATACCCAGAACCTTGCAGAATTGTATTAGTTTTACCCCTTGCTCCCTCAAAACTTCCTCTGAGGAGGAAAGGAGTAACCAGTCGTCCAGGTATCGAATGAGGCGCATAACCCGCTCGTGAGCCCACACAGAGACTGTCGTGAAGACTCTCATGAATACCTGGGGAGCTGTTGACAATCCGAAGCAGAGAGTCTTGAACTGCAGGATCTGGGAACCCCACTTCACCCGGAGAAACTTTCTGCTTGAGGGGTGGATCGGGATTTGAAAATATGCGTCCTTGAGGTCTATGGACATCATGAAGTCCCCTTCCCTCAACGACTGCAGGACCAACTTCGGGGTGTCCATTTTGAAGTCGGTCTTGCACACAAACTTGTTGAGGGCTGACAGGTCTATCACCGGTCTCCAACCCCCTGTCGCTTTCTCCACCAGAAAAAGACGACTGTAGAAGCCTGGGCCCGGATGTAGGACCACCTCCACCGCACCTTTTTCCAACATAGTGGATACTTCCTCCTGAAGGGCCGCTCTCTTCAAGGGGTCCTTGGGTGCTAGCCACTCCGCCAGGCTGGCTGGGATCAGAGGTGGAGGTTCTGTTAGGAATGGGAGTCTGTACCCTTCCTTCAGTACGGATACTGTCCAAGGCTCCGCACCGTGAGCCCTCCATGCTTGCCAAAAATGTCTGAGGCATCCCCCAACCTGAGGCTTGGGCAGGAGTAGGGGGCCTCCCACTCTATCTCCTTCTGGAGGAACGGCCTGAACGCCCTCTCCTGGACGCTGAGTAGGCCGACCTAAAAGAGGCAGACGCTGCTGGAGCTCCTCTACGGGGGGGCTGCGGTGGTTGAGCCCAAGAGTTAGGTGGAGCGTCTCTCCTCGTCTGGCTAGGAGAGGCACGAGAAGTAGAGGGTCCATCCGACAGCGCCCTCCTGTAAGTGGGTCTCTTCACAGAGTGGGGTCTGGGTCCACTCACTTCCTTCCTTTTCATGACCTTCTCCATTATCTCCTCCAGTTGTTTTAACGGAAACAGAGTCACTCCACACAGGCAGGCTCCTCATAGCCCTTGCCTCTCTGTCAGGGATTTTTTGGGACAGCTTGGCTAGGACTGTATCCCTTCTCCTAAGCACCCAGTTGACTGACAGGGCAAGAGACTGGAAAGTCAGGAACTTTAAGGTCTTTCCTCTGGAGATGATGAGCTCCTTCAGGAGGGCCTGGTTCGCAGGGTCCGTCAAGTCGTAGGTGGCTTGAACACCTACCTGAGTGGATGCCCACCAGTCCAACCAGGAGGCGACGTGGACTAAGTCCTCAGACATCTCCTCCATCATCGAAGTCTCCGACTGTGAGAAACAAATCGGGGCTTACGTGGCTCTGTCCTCCGGGGCACCTTGACCCAACACCTCAAGGGAAGTCTCCATCTTGCAGGCTCCCGGTCGCTGCCCCTCTGGCACATAAAACCTACTCTGGGACCTTAGTCCTTGGAGTAATTTTAAGGAACTCTGGGACTTGGGGGCTTCGGCATTGCCCGCCACAACCTTGTCCACGTGTGCGCGCCCCAGGACCAAGTCCCTGGCCACAGGCAGTGCCAGGGAGGGTTTCTGCTGCACGGGGGCCTCCATCAGACGATTAAGGCTGGAACGCCAGGCATCTTCGTCTGAGGGAACAGGCTCCTTGATCCGGTGATGCCTCCGTATGAGACCTAACACCCTCCGATATGCCGAGTCCTCTGTTGGGGAACCTTCACTGTCGCCAGCAACTCCCTCCGTCTGAGGCCGAGGCGACGGGCCGACGGGCACCTCCACCTGGAGCTGTGGCTCTGACTCGACGAGCACCTCCCTGTGGTGGTAACGGTCTGTGCCGACGGGAACCTCCGCACTAGACCTGGGTGTTGGGACGGGTATAGCCGTGTCGGCGAGGACTTCCGTCCGCAATACGTCTTTGGACAACGAGGGTGAGGCTTCCGTGGGCTGGCCTGAAGAAGGAAGCCGTCCCTGCGAGTCCATTGGCCGAGTCAACTGCGCTGACCCGACCAGGCTGCCCGTCCGAAAACGCGGCTCCCCCCGCTGTGCGGGTTGAGCCGGAAGTTTCGCGGCCTTACGCCTACCTGTAGAGGTCTTCTCGCTCTGTTCCTTGCGAGGGTCATACTTATGTCTTGCAGAGGGCCTCCGTGGAGAACCGTCTCTGGGCCGCTGACTCGGAGAACGCGGGAAATCGTCGAAGTCCTCGACCCTCCTGCGGGGAACGAAGACCCACTCACCTTTGGGGGACCTACTCCTCCTGTACTTCATCCTCGGGGACCTGGAACGTCTTCTGCTATACCTCGACCTCGAACGAGAGCGCCTACTCCTGGATCTCTCCCTCCTCCGACGGCGCCTCCTCCTCGCTTCTCCCTCCGAAGAGAACGATGAGCCGGCTGCCGAAGACTCCGAAGATTCAGCATAACCCGACCGACGGGCGGGCGCGTGGGCAACGGAGGCCTTCGTGAACTGTTGAGTCCCGGAGGTTGAAGGTTGCAAAAACGAGTCAGGAACCGCCGACAGAGGGGCTGGAAGGGAGGTCGTCCGCACCACGCTGGGGAACCAGGAATCGAGGCCATCCTCCATCCTCAACGGGGACCTACCTGGAGTTTTCGGGAGCTTCCACCCGAAGGGCTCCGTTACCATCGAGTCCAACTTATCCTGGATGCCATCAGCTGCCGAGGTACAGTACCTGAAACGCAGGCCCAAGACGCGGGCGAAGAGACAGGGACATTATTACTCCACATGGGGTCATCGGAGGAGACGTGCCCCCCAATCACAAGGGCATAGTCTCCAAGACCCCCAGACAAAGCACTTTCAGGCCCCCCACTTGCCTGTGAAGATTCAGCAACCCCCACATCTCGAATATTAGACTCTTGGGGAAGAGCAATCGGCACCTTCCCCGCAACGGACTTACCTCGTCCCCTACTCTCGGTAGGGGAAGAAGGAACAGAAACCTCGTTAGACCTCCCAGGCGACGTCAAGGGCGAAGAGATGCTCACCTTCCTGGTGGATCGTTTAGTGGACTTCTTCTTTTTCGTACTAAAATGAACCCACTGGATTTCACTCCAAGACACACACTCCGGGCACGTATCCGCCGCCGAGCACACTTTACCCCTACAGCAAGAGCAAAGGGAATGCAGGTCAACCTCCGGCTTGGATAAGAACGCTCCACACCACTTCCCGGCCCTAGGCCCAGGACAACGGCGGGTCTGCTACATCACAACACAAAACCACAAGACACAGGAACGCAGGGAAAGGATAAGGAATACACTCGGGGAAGCACAAGGGAATCACGCGAACACGCGAGAACACAAGGGAAAACACAGAGATACCACGCGGGAACCACGTGGGACCCACGAATCAGGGACACAAAGGGTCGCACAGAAAATGGAGAGCGACGGGATGGTATCACGATGCGACCAGAGAACTTACTGGAGAGCGAGACCCAAGCTAACGCCGACCTGGCTTGGGACTAGCCTCAGGGCACGTTCTCCTTACGGCTGAGTTAGTCCCCACAGAAAACGGAAGTAGGGTAGACTACACAAAACTTTGGTCGGTTGAGAGGAGATTCCAGGTACCTCCTAAGAAAGTAGTTCGAGGTAAGTCTCTGTGTTGGAACAACTAGCCATTAAGCTTTTTGCGAGTAATAACCCACCACTAGTTAGCGGGGGGAGCAGAAGAGTAGACTGACCACCCCTCTCACACCTGCACTTGTAACAAACTGTCACTTTGCAATTGTTGTATAACTTTGGGGGGGGAGGTGATGTTGGGACCAGTATGTGTAAAGAGCTCCAGGTTTGTATAATTAAGAAAAATACAAATAATTTCCATAAAAATTCATTATTTTTTCCTACACTACTGCATATAAAAACCATTATACTCTTTAAAGTGGAGACTCACTCCATGATGGGTGTCAATCCAAAAACCAACTGGAAGGGGACTGACCCAGGATGTATACTCTTTGCTTCACATGAGCTATTTAGAGGTCACCCTGACACCTCGTTAGCCCTTGTGGTTAACTGCCACAAGGGTTAACGGCCCGAGCAATCCGTGCTAGGTGTAAGAATTTAGCAATATAACTTGACCAGGTAAAAGTAATTCTGGAGCTAAACTCGGCACTTAACTTAATCATTACCAGACTTCAACTCCTTTGGAGGACAGGGACATAACAAATATATATTCATACATCAAGTTACACAAGGATTGATGGTACCCACCTGCAGTTACAGGAGGTCAGCTTGCACAGTTCCTCGGATGCTGAGCCCTAAGGGGGGAGAGAATGAAATAGGAAGTGGCCATTTACTCACCCAACCATTCTAGACTTATTCGCGGGTAAAAACTGCCCTCAACCAACTGCTAATTGCCCTACAAGGGAGCTGAGGTGTTGCTGACCATGTTTTGTGCAGCCACCACAGGACCTAAGGTAAAAGTACCTCTTGATCACCTGTCTGATCCAGGAAGAGATGGAGTTCTTAGTGACCCTTTTATTCTCCCCAACTTCGCAAAGCGCATACTGATCTGAGGGCGGGCTTTGGCAGTTCTTTTAAGGTACTTCCTCAGCTCCCTTATTGGGCAGAGTAACAGCTGATCTGGATCCTCTGTTACAGACTGGCAACTCTCAATCTGGAAGGGGCCAAATCTAGAATGTGCTACAACTGGATTTTGAGTCTTAGCTACAAATTCTGGGACAAAAGTTAGTAGCACCTCCCCCTATCCCTTTGAATGGGTCCCGTCATAGTAAATAGCATGTAGCTCACTGACTCTTTGCAGAGGCCAGTGCTAGGAAGAAAACCGTCTTCAGTGTCAAGTCGCGATCTGACGCTTGACAAAGAGGAGTCTCTGCTGTACGTGACCCTGCCTTAGAAGAGGGCAGTTTTGGAATCCTGAACCCTCGCGTAGAGGCCATTTCCCCTTTCCCCACCGGATGGGCTGAAAGGCGTTTACGGGGATGGGAACGAGGCGATGGTGACCTGTCAGTGTGATGTTCCTTAGCCTGTTGCTGGTCACTGCGCGAGTGTGCAGGTGAGTGCTGGCGTATTGGCGAGCGCTGGTGCATTGGCGGCAGCAAGTGCGCAGGAGAGCGTTGGCGCACAGTAAGGCGCTGTGCAGAGTGTTGCGCAGTTGGGCACGGGAGCGCAGTAGAGTTCTGGCAGGCAGTAAGACACTGCACAGTTCCTTTAGAATGCGCAGGAGAGCGTTGGCGCGCAGTAAGACCAAGCGCAGGGTGTTGTACAGTCCCCTTAGACTGCGCAGGAGAGCATTGGGATGCAATTCGGCGCTGCGCAGGAGACTGCTGGAGAGCAGCTTCAGTAGAATGCAGGTGCGCAGGTGTGCACTGGCGAGCTGAAGAGTGCCGGTGACCCGGAAGTTGTCGAGGAATCTTCGGTACTGGAGAGCGCAGATGGGCAGTGGATTGCTGGCGCACTGGAGAGTGTTGGCGCACAGGAGAGCGCTGTAGCTTGGGAGAGCGGTGTCGTATAGGAGAGCGTTGGTGAGCCAAAGACCGGAAATTCCGTGGGACCGCGCTGAAGTTTCGGTGAGTGTTATTGCGCCGGGGAGCGTTAGCAAGCTCAGGAAGGAGAGCGTAGGTTGGCTGGTGAGAGCTGGCAAGCTGGCAAACGGTGCTCTCTAAAATGGCGAGGTTGTGCCGGAGAGCGCCGGCGATCAGGAGATCCCTGGGGCATTAGAAGGCGCTGAGGATGAGCATGTGAAGGCTGTATCAAACGAACACCAAAGCGCTGCAGAGCGCTGACAAGTTGGAGAGCGTGTGCGTTCTGTAAAGCATAACAGAGCCGGCTGGCGCTGACGAGATGTTGGTGCGCTCTGGTGCACTGCAGGGCGATGGCGAGCTGGAGAGCGTTGGCGTGCAACTGCACACTTAAGTATCGCCTCAAGAGGCTGTACTGGAGACAGGAACGGTGATGGTAGGTGGGGAGGTTGGCGGGCAGGAAGCACAGGAACAAGGATGTACCCTTTGGAAGGGCGAACATCCACCGATAAGGATCGCAAATGATCTACAGAAGAGTCCAGGACCGAAGTCCGAGGGCTAGCAGCAGCGTTGTCAGGAGAAGGTCCAGAAAGGGGTGAAGGTCGAGGGCCAAGAGACGACTGAAGCGAAGACTCCTCTGCAGGGGACGGCTGCGATGATGAGGCTGAAGAGCCGAAGAGGCGCCTTTTCACCGATGGTGAAGGACGACCTCTAAGGAGAAGCGGACTGACCATGAGCAGCAGCAGTCCTCCGATGAGGAGTCTCTATACGAGAACTCCCCTGAGTGAGAGAAACACTCGCAAGAGAGACAGACGTAGGACTAAGCTTCCCCCTCAAACGATGATCAGGAACGGGGAAACTAAGTCGGCAACAACAGCTGGGGAGTCTGGAGCGGCAGGGGCATTGGCAAAAACCACAGAAGTCACCTCTGACACCACGACGTCGATGAGCGCAAGAAGATCTACTTTCGAAGTCGACGATGAGGGCTGCACACTTGCACCCCGGAGGATAAGCTACAGCAAGGAGTCCTTGGAGGGCAGACCCGGAAGCCCCAAGGACAACCATACAGTACCTGTAAAACAGAAGACATAGACAAGGCCTTACCCAGGGGGAGAGGTGGGGCCGCATCGCTAGGGGAAAGCAACACCATCCCTAGAGGATCGGGATTGGCCACAATTAAAAGGGACTACGCTACTACTTGACAGTCTCTCGGAAGAGGCCGAACAAGTAGTAGCTTCAGAGGAAGGTCGGGATATGGAAGAAGAGGCCTTCGGTTTTTCCCCCTTTAAAGGAACCTTCGAAGGAGAAATATCCTGTTTACACATCTTCCATCGTCACCCAAACCTCTCCCATGGGAGGGAGACCACTGGTTGTTACTATCACAACGCTGACCGCTGCAAGAGGGACAAAGGGCGTGGCGATCGGTCTCCACGGCCGACATATCGGTTCCGCAGGGTCGGTCATCGAGGCCGCGGCAGGTGCACATGGTCGCAGAAGAAAAAGAAAAAGCACAAAAGAATTAATGACAGTCCAACAATAACGGCGAAGGATGAGGAATGGCAACAACTGTACACCATCCGAGCCAAGAGCAAAGCGAGCTAAATCACCGGTGTGTGAGTGGGAGCAATAGCAAGCTACCCCCTCTACCCCTCGCTAAATTTTAATAGCTCATCATTTCAGCTTCGCCGAAAGTAATACCCCTAAATAAATAGCGTAGGTTTGTATTCCAGTTACGGAACAAATACTAGATTAAAAATGGAGTAATTACTCAAAAGTGTTGCTATTTGTGAATTGTATATTTCATGGACACTTTTGAGTAATTAATTAATTTTTTATTTAGTATATATTTTGAATATGACAAATTTGTAGATAATTTGTATTTTTCGTAACTATAAAAACCTTAGCTATTTAATAGGGGTATTATTTCGGCGTAGCTGAAATGACGAGCCATTAATTTTTAACGAGGGTTAACAACCCTCACTGCTGGTTAGAGGGGGGTCGGGAGGGTAGCTTGCTACCGCTCCCCCTCACACACCAGTGATTGAGCTCACTTTGCTTGGAGGTAGGACTTCAAGGGGGATAGGGCTGGTAGGCAAGTTTGGTTAAATAGCTAAGGTTTGTATAGTTAGGAAAAATACAAATTATCTACGAATTTGTCATTTGTTCCGTAACTGGAATACAAACCACGCTATCTAATAGGGGTGACTCACCCACTAGGAAGGGTGGACGTCCCAGCCAATCTGGCTTTTTGGCTTTACCCGGAGGCTTCTCATCTGAATGAGTTAGCACTCAAGAAATAAGGAGACCCTGCACCTCGCTACACAAGCTGTGTGTGAAGGTATGTAGAAGTGTGACTCGTCCTAGAAAGTTGTTCCGAAGTTCTTTAGATGGAAAACTGTGCACTAGGACTTTCCTAATACCACCTCGTCAGGGTATGGGGACGCAACAGTATTAATCTACATAGTAGGTACACAAGGGAGCATGGTTTACCTGCAGTGGTTTGAGGTCAGCTATGCAGAGAACCCAGGATGCTGCTTTCCCCAAGAGAGGGGATGATGAAGAAAAAAATAAGGGCCAGTCAAACCTTTTCATTCATGCAGACTAAAACCGGGTAACAATGCCCTCAACCTTCTGCTACTTGTCCAATAAGGAGCTTGAGGTTTTAAACCAGCTGTTGTGCAGCCACCACAGGACTGATAGAAAACGTATCGAGTCTCCTGTGGGTCACGTCTTGCAGGTAGTGGGATGTGAACGTGTTTTGACGTTTCCACACCCCAGCTTGAAGAACCTGCGTCACTAAATAATTTCTTTTGAAGGCCAGGGACATAGCTATGCCCCTGACATCATGTGCTCTGGGGCGACGTGACGGAGGAGGGTCTGGATTCAGTGCAAGGTTAATGACCCTGCGAATCCATGCTGAGATGGTGTTCTTGCTGACCCTCCTCTTAGTCCTTCCTGTGCTGACAAATAGTGCTGGCACACAAGGATGGGCTGCGGCTGTTCTCTTGAGGTACAGCCTCAAACTCCTTACTGGGCATAGTAAGATGGTCTGGGTCATCTGTTACAGTACGGAGACTAAAAATCCAGAAGGAGTCGAATCGAGGATCCGCTACTCCCGGGTTCTGAGTCTCAGCAATAAACTCAGGGACGAAGCTGAACGTAACCTCTCCCCATCCCCTTGAATGGGCGATGTCTTATGATAGACCATGAGGTTCGCTGACTTGCTTGGCTGAGGCTAAAGCTAGCAGGAACACCGTCTTCCAAGTTAGGTGGCGATCTGGTTCATAGGGAGGTCTCTTAAGAGTCCTGAGAACTTGAACCACATTCCATGAGGGAGGTCTCACTTCTGACTGGGGCCAGGTAAGTTCATAACTCCGTATGAGTAGAGAAAGTTCTAGCGATGAAGAAATGTCCATTCCTTTCTGTCTGAAAGCGAGGCTCAAGGCTGAGCGATAGCCTTTCACTGCCAAGACTGATAGGTGCATTTCTTCACGCAAATACACGAGGAACTCCGCTATTGCTGGAATAGTGGCATCAAGTGGAGAGATACCCCTTCCAGGACACCAACCACAGAAAATTTTCCACTTTGCCTGGTAGACTGCTGCTGATGATTTTTGCAGATGTCCAGACATCCTGTTCGCAACCTGTTGCGAAAATCCTCTCTCACAGAGGAGATGCTAGATAGTCTCCAGGCATGAAGTCGTAGCGAAGCTACAGCTTTGTGGAAAATGTTGGCATGTGGTTGTTTGAGTAGATTGTGTCGTGGAGAGAGTTCTCTTGGTGGCTCCGTTAGGAGTTGCAGAAGGTCTGGGAACCATTCTACATGATGCCATAGCGGAGCTATGAAGGTCATTGAAAGATTGACCGATGTTCTTGTCTTGTTGAGTATCCTCCTCATCAGACAGAACGGGGGAAAGGCGTAAACGTCAATGTTATCCCACCGTTGTAGGAAAGCATCTTGCCAGAGAGCCTTGGGGTCTAAGACTGGGGAACAATACAGCAGGAGCCTGAAGTTCAGGGCCGTTGCAAAGAGGTCCACAGTCGGAGAACCCCACAAAGTCAGGACTTTGTTGGCTACTAGATGATCCAAAGACCACTCGGTACTCACTATCTGAGATGCTCTGCTCAGGTTGTTGGTGAGCACATTCCTTTTGCCTGGAAGGAAGCATGCCGATGGTGGTATCAAGTGGATTTCTGCCATCTCAGTATCTCTACTGCTAGATGGGATAGTTGCTGCAAAAAAGTACCTCCTTGTTTGTTGATGTAGGCTACTACTGTGGTCTTGTTGCTCATCACCACCACAGAGTGACTTGCCAGGAACTGTTGGAACTGTTGAAGGGCCAGAAAGACAGCCTTCATCTTTAAGAGATTTATGTGGAGGTACTTTTCTGACTCTGACCAGAGGCCTGAGGTCCTGTGGTGCAGCACGTGGGCCCCCCATCCTTTTTTTTCAAGCGTCTGAAAACAGCATCAAATCCG
>NC_090764.1:42896989-42904489 GCF_036898095.1 Palaemon carinicauda
ATACAGTATATATAAACGTAATAAGTACCTATCAACATTATATACATACATATATTTCTATGCATATAAAACTATAAATATATATGCATATATATACATATACAATTAACTACACCTAACCACATCCTGAGATATATATATATATATATATATATATATATATATATATATATATATATATATATATATATACACACAATTAATTACATGTAACCACAATCTGCACCTACCTTTAAGTTGCTTCACCACTTTCTTGGCAGGATCCAACCAATGCTGTAAAGAAGAAAAGACAGACCAGAATGAGTCAAGACTCGAGTGGTAACAATGACACCATCAAATGATTTCAAAAAGAAAAAAAAAAATAATAATGATATTGAAGGTGAACCAACATTAACAATGGCAACGGGATGAAAAATAATGCAAGACCTACCTTTCTGTAGGTCATGGAAAAAGACATGTTTATACTAAGGTGTTTTAAGTAAAAAATCTGTCCAGTATAAATACCACTAGAGTGGACATATCTATCAATAAAGGAATCAATGATATTTGTATAGTGCAAGCGTGATGCACTCATATATGTAAAAGATAAATAGGCTAATGAATACAAAAACTGTTCAAAGTAAATATTATAATTGAAAAATTACAGGTTAAAACTTAGAAGCAAATTCAACCGAGCACACGATAAAATAACTTGCCGAATAGTATAATTGACATATAGTTGGCTATCTCTAAAAGGAAAGGAGGAAAAATGCCAGGAGAGGAGACACCAACAAAACCACACACGCTGCCACCCAAAGACCATACACTCGGAACACATTCAAGAGTAGGGAACTGTTTAAAAATCCATTGTAAAACGATTGCTGGGACAAGCTTCCATTTATGGCTAATTGCTTTCGACTCGGAGAGAGAGAGAGAGAGAGAGAGAGAGAGAGAGAGAGAGAGAGAGAGAGAGAGAGAGAGAGAGAGAGAGAGAGAGAGAAAGTAGAAAAATCCTTGGAGTCACTTTAGATTACTATCTGCTCTTGTTACAAGGATGTTCGATGGTGTCACAGGGTTAAGCAGGGTGATAAAATGTAAATTTGTTAAGCATACAACAAAAGAACCCCGGCTTCCCCCGTCCTCTCGGACGTTGATATGTTTTGTCGACCAATCTATCTTCTCTCAAGAAGAGACCGCACTTCTTTGGGTATGTTTCCAGTCCCTGATATTCTTCTCCATTAAATGTCTACTCCTCTTTCTCTTTAAATTTTCTATATACCTGCGTTTACGTCTGCCAGTCTATCCACTGGCATCCGATTTCCAGCGCCCGGAATGTTAATTTGCAGCTATAAGTACTCTACGATTGTTGGGAGAGGCGTCTGTCTTTGCATTTGCATAATTCCCTAGTCCCAACCATCAACACTTCCATTTTAGTTATCTTGTGATCAGAAAATACCTACTTAGAGCCAGTTTACCTACGATATGCACAATCTGCTAGAAATAATTAAAGATAACACATGTTAAGGTTCATTTATGGAGGGATTATAGAATAAAGTATAATTCTCCTTTTCCAGCTCTTTTCGGATGTGAGTGGGGTATATTTATTTACAAGACAAGTATTTAATTTCTTTCCCTTTGTAACTAAGTAATCACCATCATCATATATTTTAATAAAATTTTTATGAAGTTCTGCTTCCTTTGGGTTCTTTGTTGCTGTCAATTTCCCCAGCGAAACACTTCTCTTTAATTTAGTGTATATTATCCTTCAATCATCTTTTTTAATATTTCCTACATTTCGTTGGCATTAGGTTACTACCTTGTCTCTTTTTCAGTAATCGCTACCCTCACACATCTTCATTTCTTAAACCCCTTGCTAACTTCCTTTCACTTCAATTATCTATTGTAATAACACTACATTAAGTTCATCCTGTATCTTACTTCCTGTATTTATCCTATTCCCTCAATATCCGTTCATCTACTGTTATACTTCTCAGTATCCTGACTTGCTTACCCCACCCCCCACCTCTCTCTCTCTCTCTCTCTCTCTCTCTCTCTCTCTCTCTCTCTCTCTCTCTCTCTCTCTCTCGTTAAAGACTGATAAAAGCCAGCATCCTTCGAGTCCTTATTTGTCGTGCTCCTGGCAAATGACCCCAAATATTTTTTCCTTCAGGGGAGGGGGGGGGAGAGGGGCTAAGAGAAGGTGTTCATCTCAGGGAGTGTGCCCGCGCATGCAAGGAAAGGCTGCTTGGAGTTTTTGCTGCTTGTTCGCTCGTGTGTGCCTGGGATTGTGTTTGTTTCTTTTTACCCATATGAGAGAGAGAGAGAGAGAGAGAGAGAGAGAGAGAGAGAGAGAGACTTCGCTCAGAAACAAAACCGACAATTTGAACAACTCCAATATGAATAATGCAATTCCCTCACCAACTGCCTTCCTATGTAGAAAGTTTAGCTGAAACTACGACATAAAACACATTAACAAAAAGACGAGGACTTTCACCATATGAATTCAGACAAAATCTGCATATTATAGCGGTAGGACACATGTTTGATTTCTTCGTCGAACAAAAAGTTCCATACCTAATGCGGCTTGGAACTGCTTTCGATGTTCACTAAGAAACAGAACAACAACAACAAACCCTCTCTAGCGGAGAAAGCAGAACAGCGAAATTATTGTTACTTATAAACATACGAGTCTACTCAATTATCTGGACAAAAATTATATGAATAGAGCATGGTAGGTGGTCATAAACATGTAAGATTAATAGTTTAAAACTTCTGTATTTTACATGCAAGATACACACACACACTATATATATATTTTGTACATATATATATGTGTGTATATATCTATATATATATATATATATATATATATATATATATATATATACATACATAATATATATAATACACAAATATTTACCTATATCATATATATATATATATATATATATATATATATATATATATATATATATAACTATATAAATACATATATATATATACACACACACACACATATATATATATATATAATATATATATATATATATATATATATATATATATATATTACAATTATATATATCATAACATATATATGTATATATGTGTGTCTAAAGATGGAGAGCATAATTATCAATAACGAGACCTATAGACACATAAACAATTGTGTTTCGTCATAGAAAATTATAGCTATTTCCTCCCATAATTACATCGAAATTATCCAGTTCTCTGAGCTTCTACTCTTACTACTTTCAAATAAAACCTTGAAAAATATTTCCTTTCAGTTCAATCTGAAGGCGTTTACTGTTCATGAATAAACGCATATGTACTTTCATAATAATACAATTATTTTAAAGTTAGTGAATGAACACATTCTACAAATAGCGGTGATGAACAATGCATTTACCACCTCTAAATACATCTTACTAACATCCTCGATGTTTGGTGCAAAAACTTCCTTGATATCAAATATAAAAATAAAAAAAAAAGTAATTTCATCTAATATAGAAGTGATGATGTCGTTCAGAGTTTTCAAATTGACTTCTCTATCAATCATTGTCTTAAACTGTTTTTAATAGCTCGAATGAAATGATAGACGATAATGAGTAAATGACTTATACAATTCGTATTGACCCAAGTACTTATGTACTTATTTCAATAGATACCTTGAATATATATATATATATATATATATATATATATATATATATATATATATATATATATATATATATATATATACATATATATATATATATATATATATATATATATATATATATATATATATAAAGGACAGGCTGTCATAAACAGAAAGATGAATTAAAAAGAAAAAAATATATACATATACATATATATATATATATATATATATATATATATATATATATATATATATATATATATATATATATATATATATACTGACATATGTTAAATACACGATCTAGAAACTACTACTACTTCATGCGGACACATTTTCACCAAAATATCTAATGAGAAAGTACAAAATTATCTGCAGTCTTTAAGCTCTATCAGCTACCCGACTTTATAGAGTAAGCGGGGAGGATTTCCCGGGAGAGGGAGGCACTGAAGCAGCAGCCTTTGTCTTCCTGAAATAATGTACCTTAAAAATCTACATTGAAGACGCTATAAACTTTACGATCGCATTTAGACTACGGCCGTGTTAAGGGCTTCATGACCCCTCCGCTTAACAAGCATTAATATTCAACACCCTTTTACGGTGCAAGCGAACAACACGCACACTTAACAAGCATCAGGGGAGCTAAGGACAACCACCCACCCTGAGAACAATTCATTACACAGTGATACACAGACATCGCTCTGTCTCCTGCGTTGCTTCCCTCCTATTGCAAATAAGGCAGGAATTTATGTCTTGGTGACATTCTTAATGATGCGACCAAACATATTCATTCTCCTAATCCAACGTCATAATAGCAAGAACTTCTCTTTTCGAAAGAACGCAGAGTCCAAATGCTTTTAATGTTGGCTAAAAGAGGTCTTTTTTCTTGGACATTTGTTGACAAAACCCAAAACAATAGAAAATATATGAAAAGAATAACATCAAATATTTAATTTTTATATAAAAATGCTTATTTGATTGTCGAGAAAAAAACAAGTAATTTGGGACTAGTGCCATTGAAAATAAATGTCCTATTCCGACTTTCGACCTATTTCTTAAGAGAATTCTGACAAATGAAAAAGAAGGCAACATTTAGATCTTACTAAGGTGGCTAACTATGACAAATCTCTCTCGAAGAAAGGTGTTTGGGAAAAAGTGTCATCGATGGCATAAATTTTTAGCATGCAAGTAATAGTGATCATTGCAAATTCATTAACTTTGGTGTCACTTGCAAGGGTTCCATTAGTGGGGTTTGTGTGCCAAAATAGAGTCACTTATAAGCATGCTTCTTGGCAATCGGTTGGACTGGGGCTCAAAACCCAATCAAGCTAGATAGTTTCTAGTAGTGTTCACAACATATGTCACCTGCTGAGACATCAGCAACCATTGCCTGGCCAGTCCCTAGTCCTAGCTTAATGGAGAGGGGGATTAGACTCTGATCATATGTATATAAGGCCAGCCTCAATGGCATTGCAATGTGTCTAAGGCATTGTCCTATCCCTTGCTTCTGCCATTCATGAGTGACCTTTAAAACATTTAAAAGTCAAGGCAAAGTTTCTGTACAGAATCTACGGCCTCAGAACCAGTAATTTCACCTTCCAGTGTTGACCTTGAGTCAAAGATATGTATGTTTAACATGAGACAGAAAAGATTTCCCCTTAGGAACATTTATGCATGATAGTCTACCTCGATAGAAAATCTTACTGAAACTCGTTTAAACGTCGAAGAGAAGTTCCGATGACAAGATAATGGACCAATTGGTAATTTGTCGTTAAGTAATAAGTGATTTATTAGAGCAACAAGGAGCCACACACGAACACAAAGATATATATATATATATATATATATATATATATATATATATATATATGTATATATATACTGTATATATTAACGCTTATATACTCGTATATACATATATACATATACATAAATATATATATAGATATATATATATATATATATGTATATATATATATATGTATATATATATATAAATATATATATAAATATATATATGTATATATATATGTATGTGTATATAAATACATACTGTGTATATATATATATATATATATATATATATATATATATATGTATATATATATATGTGTGTGTATATAAATATATACTGTATATATATATATATATATATATATATATATATATATATATATACATATACATATATATATATATATATATATATATATATATATTAGTGATGGATACCAAATTTTATAACGATTCCGATACGAGTCCTGATACCTCATCAAGATTCCGATTCCGATTCTGATAAGAGTCCCGATACCTCATCAAAATTCCAATTTTCCCATTTGAGTCCCGATAGCTCTTCAAAATTCCGATTCCGATAAGAGTCCCGATACTTCATCAAAATTCCGATTCCGATTCCGACATATACAATGAATTTGTGACTAGGTTCAAACCCTGATGCTGGATTTAGAAACAAATAGTTTTTGGAATTTTTTTTTTTTATCAAATATGCATTCAGAAGGAATGTAAATGGTTTTATAAAGAAATTAAGAATTTTTTTTTTTTTTTATAAATTGATTAAATGATAGGAGTAATCGTTTAGAAAAAAAATATTCAAATAAATTCCTTGAAGCTATTTGTTAATATCTAAGTCCCAGTATTCTTAGATTGTAATGTAAGAACATAAGGATCTCACAGGTTTGACCTTTCAGTTGATTTTTTTTTTCGGCGAGTAAATAGTCCTTCCAACATTTAATAATCGTTCGCTTTTAACAGAAGAGGGAGGTGCAGACAAATACTTCCAGGCAAAAAGTGCCACGATAGGAAATTCATTATTATTTAATCTCCACCACTGCAAAGAATTCTCATCATTTTCTATATTCATCAAAGAAATATATTTAGACATTTCATGTTCTATTAAAATTCTTTTGTTACTGGTTTCGCTACTTGTATTATAACATCCATTTTCAGGCTTTAGCTCCATTTTTTTCTTGCCCTTTCTTGGCAAAGGAAGCGGTAAATGCTGTATAGATATTCTTATATGTGATAGCCTAGTTCTTACAAAAATGATATCTTCATGTTCAATCAAAATTTTTTTTGTTACTGGTTTCGCTACTTGTATTATAACATCCATTTTCAGGCTTTAGCTCCATTTTTTCTTGTTCTTTCTTGGCAAAGGAAGCGGTAAATGCTGTATAGATATTTTTATATGTGATAGCCTAGTTCTTATATATAAAAAAAAAAAAAAAAAAAACGTGCATCACGTTAAAATACAAAGATTTAGTAAAACCAAAAAATTACGCGCGACCCCAGCCAAGTTTGCAACACTACACGGGACTGAAGTCTGTTAGTCAAGAACTGTATAAAACTCGTCCTGTTCTTATGCATTATTCACACACAACCATCTAGCAATGTAATTTCCATCCGTTAATTTTCTCAACCTCTTCTTTAGAAATAATGATACTTTAGATATCAAAATTTATAGATTATACTGATACTTTAAATTCATCAAACTATATATATATATATATATATACACACATAAATATATATGTATATATATAAATATATATATATATATATATATATATATATATATATATATTTATATATATATATATATACCTGACGTATCTCACCAAAATAAATTCCAATGGACTGCAGTCGCCAATAAGCCGAGTATATCAAAGTTGAAATATTCACAAATGTAAAAAAAGTCTTATAAAAACAACTTCCTTTACATATGTTATCATGTGAGCACTGCCAAGATGCAAAGGTATCCGCAAAGAATAAACTCGTTCGACGCAGCCTTTGAGTCCTCCTGGAGTCCATTTTATTGCGATACAAATGTTTAACCGATGGGAGTTTATTGGCAATAAATA
>NC_090764.1:42909489-42926717 GCF_036898095.1 Palaemon carinicauda
AAAGGGAAAACAATAAACATGAAACGTGTCAAACCAATCTGCTCAGTTTTCTTTGATTGCTATATGCTACACTCCCTCAGGTTGTGGCTTTTTCATCTCTTCCGACTTGAAACCTTACTATTTTTCAATTTCTTTTTAGGATGTAAGTCCATTAGACATTTACTTTAAAAAACACATACACATATCTTCACGTTTACTCTGTCGTCAGGAGCCAAGACGCTACACATAATTAGCATTACGATCCGACATTGCTCTACATCTCATAAACGGGAGAAAAACGCTACAGTCAATAACCAATTGCCAGCAATAAAGAAACCCTTGTTCCCAAAAAATAAACGAATCCCCCGAGTAAATCACTTATCATAATAAATCACTACTTTTCCGCAAAGGCACAGAAGGATGTGAATAATGCCATGTCCAAGGGGCATTCCGCTCTTAAAGCAAAAGGCACCGCCCTTTATAGCAACGAGAGATATCACCTTTCGCTTGCAAGACCACTGCTTGCTGATCAGGTTTTTATAAGCACAGGATATCCTTGCTTGATGAATATATCAAGAAAAATTAAGAGGATGTAAAAGCTATGATCGAACATGATACAAAAATTAATTAAATCGAACAAGGGAAAAAAATAAAAGTGCTGTAAATATATAACAAAATTATCATATAATTTTCAAATAATTTATGCAACAAGCAAAAAACTAATGTTATGGAATTTCCAGAAATTATAAATTATCAAAATGAACCATTTCAGAAAAGATACGTAAATGAATAACTGCATCTCCAAAAAAACAACAATGTTTCAAATATAAAAAAGAATTACAAATATCTTCAAGGTTGAGCTGAAATCTCCCGAACCTCGGAATATACTTTGAAAAATAGTGATACAATATGTATCTTTAAAGGTAATACCGAAAGAGAAAGTCTGGGTTTTTTCTAGGTATGCCGAGTGCGTATTAATCCTACGCACAAGAAAGAAGTAAAGCTCTGACATGCAAGCAAGCAAGCAAGCAAGCAAGCAAGAAGGCTAATGAAGGAGGCCAGTGTTTCGTGGCGTAGGAGGTTTATCAAGGTTAGTCCGATAGAGCTACCTCGTGCAGAGGTCAGAAGATGCCTTGGGTTCGATTTTGTCAAATTGTGTGTGTGTGTGTGTGTGTGTGTGTGTGACATTTACCCTTGCTCATAACTAAAACAAAGCATATAATTATCTTGCGGGAAGTAATTTTCACGCTACGAGCCCAATGATCAACCATGTCTACTGGAGTAAGTGGCTTACTTGTTCACTTTTCTCAATTATCTTTTACCAGCAGGAAAACATGCTTTGTAATTATAAATGCCTTCGACATTGTTTAAAAATGAATGCTGACACCAAAGTCATGCATCCGGATCGTGTTGTCTGCTTCTGAAGTACTTCTTCATAATCCAGTAATCACATTCCAACCAATACGAATATTTCGATCTACTTATGAACTGGTAATGAAGACTTCATGTACATTTAATAATACAAAGACAAAATAAAAATACATAAGCATAATGACACCAATTAATAGGACATGATAAACCAAATCATCATCTAATTACGAACAATAATAAATTAACGTTATTTTTTCATCGAATATGTAACACTCAAAAGAAAATATCTGGGCAGATATGGAATATAAGATAACCATTCATGAAATTCTATTTTGCTAAATAGTATATTTTCAATTGAAACAGCAAAATATTAGGAAAGAGAAGTGATGTTTTAAAATTTCTGCTGAAATTAATTTTCCATATTTTCAGCGAACTCATAATTCATTCTACAGACCTGATTTATCATTGAATAACCAGCGAATTAATATTAATTCACAAGTCGGGTAAAGGTTTCTATCTGAACAAAATATCGAGATAAAATGCTCTGAGGATCTAAACAAGATACTATAAAAAATTATTAAAAATTACTATGTTACAGATCTAGAGAACTTGAGAATATTCCTTCAGACGGACATTAAAGATCGATAGCTAATGCATAAGTTAATCATTATCTTACAAAAATACTGGCATACTATACAATATTACACAGGCTACCATGCATATGCATACACTTACTTAAATAGACAGACACACACACAAATATATATATACACACACACACATATATATATATATATATATATATACATATATATATAGATAGATAGATAGATAGATAGTTAGATATGAATATATATATATATATATATATATATATAGATATATAGATAGATAGATATGAACAACTACAGATAAAAAGGAAGGCCTCTTTCAAGAGAACTTTTACTTTCACATCGAGGGTAAATACATAAACCAATGACATTGTCTTTTCTTTTTTTTAAATTCTTGCCAAATGCTCCGCCTTCTATATGGGCCCAGAAAATTAGTCTTCAATACCTTTTTGACAGTAATTGTTACTCTTGTACTATTGCGCCAAGGAGAGCAACTACCAAATGGAGATGGAAGCACCGACATCAGAGAGAGAGAGAGAGAGAGAGAGAGAGAGAGAGAGAGAGAGAGAGAGACTTTAGGTAACCTTCTTTCAAAGCATATTTCGTGCAAAACTGGTTACCGTGCGTTTCTAATACCGCCAACGCACGACGCACATCCCCATTACCTATTTTTTTTTTTTCTTTATGAGAACAGGGGCTGACTCTGACTGTCAGGGGCAAATATTAAAGGTTGGTGTCACTTGAACGAGATGATCCTTTGATAGTAATTTACAATCTCTTTTTTAGCAGACTTAGTGAGAGTATCAGTAATTTACGCGGTCCACTTGTAGATACAATAATATAAACGTTATCACTAATTTGTCCTTAAAACGTTATTTGAATCGTTATCTGTAAAAGATGAAAAATCACATAAGTAAAATAGCACTAACGCGCAAAGCAAACCAATACATAAGCTTAATACATAAAAAAGTAATATTTTAAAAAGATTTTTTTTTATATCTGCGTAATACTACGGGTGAAACTTAAACTACTGTACTATCTAAATTTCTTCGAAGATTCCAGTCAGTAATTCGGGTAAAGATAACTTAAATTTTCAAATTAGGAGGTAGGACATCATATACATTACCTATGTTGCGTCCAACACATCTCATGACCGATTCTCACTTTCACCCAGGCTTTCATATGTCATGTAATTACAATAAGTTCCCATATTTAAAAATATCCAGTGATGTCCTTTCTCGTTATCCAAAATTATCTGTGTCACTTCATGCAAAAAAGTTTTAAGATGATGCGATCTACTCCATAATTCAATCTAAATAACTACATATGCGCTACAAATATGCATGCATGTCAGTCACTTGATAAATTTACGTAAAAACATTCAGCCACACCCGAAAACTTGACGACGCTGTTAAAGATAATATATGAAGGAAGATAAAATCAAGGATAAAAACATACTTTTAGGCAAGGACTCACAAATATACTAAAACAAAATATTCTAAGAACAAGGTCACAAAATAATACTTAGCAACCAAATGCAGCATTTACCTTATGATAAATAATCTCCAACCGATTTATCAATAAAAACAATTACCAGATACTTCGAGTGCCTTCATATCTCATGTCCTCCATCATTGAAAGGACGCAGATTTTCAGTTCAGTCTAGAATCCTAATACTAAAGACAAAAGATAACCTCTCTCTCTCTCTCTCTCTCTCTCTCTCTCTCTCTCTCTCACGTCGAGGAATCTATATCGTAAAACTAAGACGTGGCGTTTTGTTAAACACAGCAGAACAGGAGACCATCAGCAAGTGGCGTTTTCTTCAGAGTTCGTCTCTTAAACGAAACCGTGACCCTGCAACTATTTCTTTTTTTCAGTCGTGCATTGTCGCGTCGTGTTTATCCGGGGGATTTGGGGGTATAAGGCATGGCCAGGACCGTAAGAAGGGGCATTCTTGAAGTCGTGTGTAGCATTGATTGCTTTGGAAGGAATCGCGTGAGGTGCGTCGTGCGCTCTTCTCTCTGCATATTAAGAAATAGATGTATGAGGAGCTGCTCTCCCAGTTCACCCCTTCCTCCTGTCTTTTTTTTTTCCTTGGAGGATTAGATTATCTTGCTTTAGTTCAAGCTACTTATAACCTCAAAGCCACCGAAAATATCAAAGTTATTTCATCATTGCAAAAAAATGGGTTTCATAAAACACTAGTGACAGGCGTTTATCTACATTTGAATACCAAACTAACATACAGTATATATATATATATATATATATACATATATATATATGTATGTATGTATATATATATATATATATATATGTATGTATGTATATATATATACATATATACATATATTTATATATGTGTGTATATGTAAATATACACACAGTATATATAAGATATGTCACTGTCGTACCTGTTTCCTGGACCAGGGCTCGATTCCCCGGCCGACCAGAAGCTATTATCTTTGAGTTGATTCCCCCAAGGGTCTCTGATCCCGAGATACAGTATAAGAGAGAATCCGGATATCAAGTTTGTAAAATATATGGCTTTATATATATATATATATATATATATCTATATCTATATCTATATCTATCTATCTATATATATATATATATATATATGTATGTATGTATGTATGTATGTATGTAAAATATGTATGTATGTATGTACATATATGTGCGTATGAGTGTGTACCGTTGAAGGCGCGTGTTTTTTGTGTGTGCATATTTCGTGTGCATACAATTTGTGTTACCGCAGGGTAAACGAACATAAGCTGTTTTTGTTTGTTTCCTTGATTCCTTCTCTAACGTTTTATGATACAATTTTCTAGTGATACACAATCATGTCACATATATTAATGATTCATCAGTTTTCACACAGACACACACACAAACGCACACACTTCCTGTATTTATCCCATTCCCTCAAATTTCATTTATCCACTGATATACTTCTCTGTACCCTGACTTGCTTACCTCTCTCTCTCTCTCTCTCTCTCTCTCTCTCTCTCTCTCTCTCTCTCGATTTAGACAAGCCTCAAGGAGACAATGGTGAGGAAGATATTAATCGACTGTTAGACGAGCAAGTCTTTGAACATTTGAAAATGGGATGACGTGAAATTTCCAAGTAATCAAGATTTCCAAAAAAGGTACAAGAAGTTTCAAGGCAAAAATACCACAATGTGAAGCTTAAAAAAAAAAAATAGGACATGCAAGAAAATTCAGTTGTATTATTAAAAATGTAAACACGCACTGGATTACACATTCGCTAGCAAAGAGCCTCTTACACACAAGCATAGTACTTAATATATATCTATTTATATATTTGTATATAAATATATCTATTCATATATCTGCAACTTACCGTCTGGTTGGAGGGATCGAGGTAGCGTAGGCCGAAATATGCAGTTTCCATTAGATTGAGGTGTTGGAAGACTCTTTCCAGAAGGTCCTGTCCCGTTGTGGTGTCCTGCGGGGAAAAAAACAGACATGACGTCAACGGGGTGGAGTCCAAGTGCGTGGAATGGGGGGGTAACAAGGGGGGAAAAGGCAAAGGAATAGAGGAGATATCGAAGGGAGCAAAAATAATCGGAGGATAACAACAAGCAAACGTAATCGAACCAATAACTAGCAATAATGAAGGTAGTGTTTCTGGCATAACCGCAAATCATTTGATGAACAGAGATAAAATGCAATAATACACAAAGATTCTATCAAAGTAAATGCCCAGGATACAATAGCAAGAAAGTATAACTAGTCACATCATAGTGAATATATAAGAATCTTCATCTGAAATTTTTAGTAGACAAGTCTACTTTTCCTATTTAAAGAGTAAGTTACAGTTACGGGGATAAAGCAATATTAATATTTGAAAGCAAGTGAGAGTTGAAAAAACAAATATAAATAAAGAACAAAATAAAAGGCATAAGAAGACTAAGGTAATAAATGAAAGCTAGATTAACTGAATAAATAAAGTAAAATACACTGACAAATCCACAAAGTCAAACGTAACGGAAAGTAAATTTAATAAAAGAATATACAAATAATGAAAACATACCCGAGAATGCTAAGAGAGTGAGTCAGACATCCCTTTTGGAGTGATAAGTATCAACTTTATCAATGGCTTAAATCCCATATAAATGTCCCTCAGTCTATTTGTCGATGGTACATATTGTTTCGAATATAATCAACATATAATCAACATTCAAGGAAAGAAATCCGCAAACGAAAGTGTTAGAGAAAGTAACGTCAATCATTCTTACCGATTAAATGAAATTAGGCGTTAAAGAGAATTCACTGAAAGGTGTAGTGTTCTAACTTCATCTCTCGTACAAATACAATATACAAAAATGAAGGATTTCAAAATGGTGACATTCTTTAGAAGACAATGATCGTTTCAATCTTAAGTTTTAAAGAACCTTACGGTTGTTATAGGCTAGCGAAACGCCACTGTGGGTTCAGAGTTCGAGCATCAGTGCTAAAGGTTTCATAGTTTTTATAATTGAGCACAAAGAAAATCGTCCAAGTAACTAGAAATTTGGAATTAAAGAGGCCTATAAGTTAATTTGCTCAGTCCTAAGCAGCCATTGCCTGGTCATCATCCCTGGGTCTGGTGGGGTACTGATCACATGTGACCTATCCCTTTCCTCTGCCAATCATGAGTGAAATGTAAAAAAGCTATCCGTCATATATCAAACAGAAAAGTACGAGAGAGAGAGAGAGAGAGAGAGAGAGAGAGAGAGAGAGAGAGAGAGAGAGAGCAAATAATCTTGGGATATTTATTATTAAAAAAAAAAAAGGAAAAAAGAGCAAGCAGGCTTTTTCATCACAATAATCAATCCATCAAGAGAGGTTAAAGGAATATGGACAATTCCTGAAAAAAAATCAAAATTATTCGTCATAAAAATAAAAGAAAGAATACGAGACCCCAAAGATGGAACCGATACCACCAAAATATAGATAAGTCTCCATCAGAGGTCAAATGTTTTCTTGAAATATTGAAAAAATATTTTTTCGTTCTGTCTTCGACGGTACGAAGTATTTTTTCTTATCTATTTATTTTCTTAGTTTCCAGTTTTTCGTAAAAGGAAGATACGCACCCATAAAGACCGTTAACCTCGCCGCCATATCAAAACAAAATCTTATTATTGCATGAAAATATACGGGAGCAGAAACTTTATAACAAACTCAAACTCGCACACAATATATATATATATATATATGTATATATATATATACATATATATATATATATATATATACATATATATATATATATATATATAAATAAATATAAATATATATAGATACATATATATACATATATATATAAATATATAAATATAAATATATATATATATGTATATATATATATATATATATACATATATAAACACATATACATACACACACACCCACACACACACATATATATATATATATATATAAATATATATATATATACATACATACATATATATACACATATACAAACATATATTTATATATATATATATATATATATAATGTAAATAATACTCGTTGTATGCAGAAAAACATACTTTTATCCACTTTAAGAGGAAGCCTTTGAAAATTAAATTGCCACAAATTACCGGTGGCTTTAAAGAAAATAACGTAATCCACAACCTTCTCCCCCAACAAGAATCTATTAAACTATCACTAACATCTAATTACAGATTTCTAAATTGACTTGAACCACATCTGAAAGAATATTTGATAACCATTATTGACCGAATAAGTTCCCAATTACCGTCGAGTTCATGGAATCTTGAAGCAAGAGCAAAAGCATCCATCAAAATCACGAAAGAGGTCAGCTGGAATTAACCCCCATTAAGTGATCAACACGACCAACCCCGACTGACCTCGACAGTGGACTGGCAGCATTTAGTAGGTCATATGGAAAAAATCTGGCTCCAGGATGGAAAGCGAAAGGATCGTTTCTTTAATGATGGACATCAATAAGGCTTTTTGCGCATGAGCCCGCCTCTAATTTCATGCCCTTCATCTGTGTAGATCTAAGAATTCAAGGGAAAATATATTTGATATTACCTCGACCTTATTGTAAAAAAAAAAATTTTTTGTTTTTCTTATTTACTTATTAGTGTTTTAATGGGAAATTCATATCAGAAGGTAAATAAAGTTTATATATAAAGAACTTAAACTTACACGGAAGGACAACGTAATTTGCTTATTTATTAGGTGTCACAAATAAGTTACTGATTTCAAGAATTCATATTCTGAGGTGGTGTTATTAAGTCTGACAGGTGAAATATTTTTTTGAGTTTCATCATCTCATTCTAATAGGTTGGATTATGACAGGATATATGAATTTGGGCCAGAAGTCCATGCACTGGGACCCAGGAGGCCATTCAGTTCTCATTTTCATCAGTTAAAGTATGAGGGAAAATTTAAGAAGCTGGACAGCAAGATGGACGAAAAGAAAAGGGGACGAAGGTCTATTAGAAGACTAAAAAGTGGAGCTGTGGACCTTGAGTATTCAACAGAGTCCTTCAAGTAATGCCAACAGTGGACCGTTTGAAATGCACTGATGAACCTACCGTACACAGATACTGGGCACCAAAATAAATAAAAGTATGGTAACAATCAAACTAACACACATCATTCAGCGTCAAGAAAAGGTTGATGAAAGATTTTCTAAGTTGATTTACGCAACTAATTATGCCCAGTTTTTATTATTTGGAATTATTTTGATGACTTCAAAAAATTATATTTTTTTTTTACCAGTACCGACAAAAGGAACCCTTGAACTAACTTAATTAGATATAACGAGTTCATTCAATCATCTTATGTTAATTAATGACCTATGTCATCTGGGTATTTATAAAGACTAATTAATAATTTTGGTTATGAACTCCTTTTCATCGCCTTGGACAAATGAAACCTTTTAGCCAATAAGACAAAAAAAAAAAAAAAAAAAAAAAAATCCCTTTTAGATAACAGTCTCTAGTCTCAAATAAATCAGTAATTTCAGTATTCTTTGTTAAATTTAATCAGAGAAAGGAATAATATTAGTCAACTTGGTCAAATTTGGTAAAAAGAAAACAAACACCTACGTGGTCTTTAGTATAGAAACGTTTAAAATACTTTTTGCGAATAATGTTGGAAGAGCAAAATGAAGGTTATTTCATAAGAACTTAATGCTAAAACTCAACCTATTGAATTTAATTAGATACACTAAAAACACACAAGAATTATAACCCAACCGACGGAAATGAAGTCACTATTTTGATCTTAAACATTAAATTCATTTACAAACAATAGCACTGAATTTACAATTTTGAAAAAAAAAAAAATACACACAAACACTGCTTTCTAACATTGACAACAGCAACAAGGTTAAACCAAAAACTGATACCAATATATGATTGACTTGAATAAAACACCATACCATTTCTAACAATCTTGGGTATTAAAAATCCACATTTATATTACGTTGTAATTCTAAAAAAAAAAAATACAGGGGCTTTCACACTTTTCACAAAGTTTCTCTTTAGCTGAAGAGGCACTGTAAAATATGCGAAAGCTCCTCTATTTCTTAAATATACAATGTATATAACTGGATTTTAATACCCAACATATGATAAGTTAATCTACAAAGTGGGCATTACATATGTACCTACATATATACATGCATTCATACATATATACATATATATATATATATATATATATACACATATGTATACAGTATATATATATATATATATATATATCTATATATCTATATAGGACTATAAGACCTTTTCCTAATTTCCTTAACAGAAGAAGAAGAAGAAGAAGAAGAAGAAGAAGAAGAAGAAGAAGAAGAAAGAGAGAAAGAAAAGAAAAGAAAAAAAATACATAAACCAAACAAAATAACAAACAATAATTCACAAATATTTTTCATGGGCCCGATTATAGTTAGCCGATTCTGAATTAAAACAGATCATATTTAACTTTTATCTAATGAATAATCTGAATATATGGACACAGATAAATAACGCTTCAAAATTGTCAAGACAAAAGAGGAACTGGAGTGAAATATGGAAAACCAGACAAAAAAAAGCATAACAGGTAGCAATGGGCTATCAAACTACAAGGTCGCTTTAATCTTTATTAAATGGAGAGAATTGGACCTAATTGCCTTGGGTGTATACAGCTTAAATCCAGAGTGATTATGCCAAATACGGCTTAGTGCCATGTTAGGATGCGGGAGGGCCACTGAGGCCACTGAGCATTAACTTTTCCTATACTCCCCCCCCCCCTTACCCTAATTTCCACTTTCGCTTGAAGACAAAAAGACCCGTGAGGCCAAAAAGGGGAGGGGGACATCTTCAGGTACAGACGAGGGAGGGTCCCGTGAGCAACCGTACCCTTTGTTCCAGTCTTCTTCAACAGTTATCTCAATTTGCATCCCCAAAGGATGAGCTGAGAGAGAGAGAGAGAGAGAGAGAGAGAGAGAGAGAGGGAGAGAGAGAGAGAGAGAGTGAGTTTTAGATAATGAATAAACTCATTAAAACATATTCATAATTACAAATATCAAACAATATCCGAGTTATTGATGTCAAATTGACCATACCTTGTGAATAATTAGAACACATATTTGAACCTACGCCGTTCTTGGATTGGAACCCTGGGCAGATACACATAATTTCCTGTGTGTTTCAGGTATATTCCAAAGATAGATGGAGCACAGTATCAATTTTTTTATAGTTCAATAACTGAAACTAGAAATATCAATTATAAAGCTATAAAACATACAGGCATACACGCACACACATATGTATATGAATATTATATATATATTATATATATATATACATACATTAGTGTACGCGACCCGTCATAAAGTAACTGCTAAATATTTAGATAGATATGCACACATACGCATCCCACTCTCATCAGGGTATGACTACTCTTCTCCTTCTGCCCAAGGGATGGGGACTACTGAGCGTGACCGAAAATACATAAATAAATAAACATGTGTATGTATATGTATTGTATGTGTATATATATATATACATATATATATCCAAAAGTTTTTTTTTTTTCATTATATGGGGGAGATTACCGTTTAACATTTTCCCTTGAAGAGGGTAACACCAGAATAGATCAACCTTTGGCAGTCCTTAGATGGATGATTGATATGTAGTCACTCTTATACTTAACCTTAACAAATGGTGACACCTGTATGCAGGTGGGTTGAATTGTGGCTGATGGTTTCGAATAGACCACAGTCGCAAAAATTCTCAGCTTTTGCATCGACTGATCTGGCCAATGAGCTCACTGTCTCACCCCTTGCTTGCAGGTGCTGCAAGGCCGTGTTTCAGTGAATTCATTCAATGCTGTGCATGATTTGAGCTCTGACCCAGGACTATGAATCCTCTGAGGCCTCCTGCTGAGCTATAACAACTCAGAGAGAGAGAGAGAGAGAGAGAGAGAGAGAGAGTGAGATGAGAGAGAGAGAGAGAGAGAGAGAGAGAGAGAGAGTCTATAGTCAAGCATGAATAAAAATAAGGTACTTGTATATTCCTAGCTATGCTTGTAACATGAGGTGTGTTGTTTGTGTAGTTTCATTTAATAGTGTTTTTAAACCAGCATATCTCAAAATCAAAGCAGCTCTTAGGGAGTGAACAAATCCCTTAGCAAAACTAAATGAACATATTTCATTTTGTTTCCTCCAGCAGAGATTTTAGTTAATGTCTCTCTCTCTCTCTCTCTCTCTCTCTCTCTCTCTCTCTCCAATAATGAGTTTCTTACCGTATCTTTCAGTCTCATGAAAATTTACTACTTTTGCTCCGTACCCTTCCTCTTCAAAAATAACTGAGTTTCATGTTATGTTTCAAAAATATATTCTCCAAACATAGTCCGAAACACAATTGTGATAACATTCACCTTTCAAGAAAAGACTATTTACATCTATACACAAGCATTAATCCGGTACGCAAGGGACAACAGCGTCATATATCAAATTCAAAGTCATCACTGTTCTCGCAGAAGGAATATGAATACATATTTATACAATTTGCAATTTTTTCTCATACACTTGCGATATAGATCCAGACGAGGCAATGCTAAAAAGGCCCCATCTATCTGCGCAGGACCATCAAATAAAAAAAAGTCGAGAATCCCAAATCGAGTATCATATACAACCCCTTTCAACTTCATGTGATAAATCCTTCGAGTTAATCATGAAATCAAACAACTTCAATTTCCAGGTTGTCGGGTGGAGGACCACGTTTTTTATCTTCATCCTTCTCCGGCCCTTTTCTCGCTTCCTATTTGTGTGTGTGTGTGTGTGTGTGTGTGTGTGTGTGTTTGTAATAAGAATGCCAATTTCTTCTTTTTGCATATTTTCATGATTACTACTATTACACTTTTTCTTTCTATAATGATAATACATACAATGCTCACATTATTATGATATCCACATAATAAAATTATCATTACGATATCCGTAACATTAAAATGTGATACCATTCAGATAGCTGCAATTATTATTCTTAACTGACATTGAAATAAATTCGTCATCTTTTCATTCAGGTAAGTGAACGATATAAATACCTCACCAAGACAAGAGAGTAAGTGCAACTCTACCTAAGAAAGCTCGAGAGAGAGAGAGAGAGAGAGAGAGAGAGAGAGAGAGAGAGAATATCCCAACAGCCCGTACATTCATCAGGTGATTTAAAAATAAAGGAAGACAAACAATAACATTAACAAAACATGGAACAGGCTGTGCCATGTCTTTTCAGAATCGAAGCTCTATCATACGAGTAAACTTTTTATAAACACAAGCTGCCTATTTTTAAATAGGCCACAAATACCTTTAAATATCGAATTCACTCTGCCACTGAATCATAGACTCATTGGGAAATTCCTTTTATGATAAGTATTTTAGTACCCCACCCCAGACAAGGATTCGAACCTTAGCTTTGAGTAGAAATAAATGTAAACAGTACAATTTTCCTTTATTTCTATCCGACGCTAAGGTTCGAACCCTTATCCGGGCATATGTTTCAAGGAGTTTTACCTAAGGGTCTGTAATCCCGTGTAAGAATGAATTCGATATTAAAAAGTATTTGTGGTTTATTTAAAGAAAAAATAGACAGTATATATAAATTATGTATGTGTGGAGAGAGAGAGAGAGAGAGAGAGAGAGAGAGAGAGAGAGAGGCAAACTCACAATTCAAGTTTATTAGAACTGCAGAGTAATGTCGTACGGCGACCATTTTGGTTTACAAACGGGAGTCCGACTAGGGACATTATCGGACACTCATATCAAATTTATATTCTGGTACCGCTTTGGGATACTTGATCATAAGTCTATTGGACTGATAAGGAGTAAAGTTAGAGATTGAATATTATCGTCAGGAGTGCAAATGAGGTGCATAAGCCATAGATTCTTGGTTAGCACTCGTTCAGAGTTAGCACATAAAAAGGGGGTCAAAATTTGTTTGTTAAGTGACGAGGTGCAGAATCGGGGAAATTATGCAAATTGTCTTCTTTCTTACTATTTATCATTTGATTTTATTTTTTTCTTGAATTGGCAATCAGCAGACTTCCTGCAATTTCCCATCGAATACTAGCCACTAAGGATGGCTACATATTTAGATATACACACACACGAATACCCCTCTCAACCAGAGTATGGCTACTCCTCTCCCCTTCCCAAGGGAAGGGAGAGCTCAGCTTGACCGGAATAAATACACACACTCACTCAAATATATATATATATATATATATAGAGAGAGAGAGAGAGAGAGAGAGAGAGAGAGAGAGAGAGAGAGAGAGAGCCACTTGCTCTTTATTATAAATGGGAGATTCTCAGGCTAAAAATCTAAAATACCCATATGAATATCCCAGTTTACATCATGATATAAACGTTTACCATTTTTGAACAAATTTCAATTTCTGACCTATTCATCTTCAACGTTTGGAACAAAATTATAAATGATAATAAGTTATTTTCTGGAGAGAAAAAAAAACCAAGAAGGATCATTTATCTTACAACTAAAATTCTATACAAGAGTACACAGTACACAAGAACATCAGTAACATCCACCTATTCTAAATGGTATGATATTTTCTCTCTCCTTAGGTCGTCTTGACCTTGACTTCAAAAGGTCATGAGCAGTTCCATTTATGTCAATCAAGTTATACCAGTTTACCTGGGCGTCTTCTATTTTTATTGAAGGTGACAAAGCGTTTAAACTTCCGCCGGGATTATCATTGACATCGAGGTAAGAATGGTAAAAAACAGGCATTTTCATTATTATTGTTATTATTATTATTACTTGCTAAGCTACAACACTAGTTGGAAAAGCAGGATACTATAAGCACAACGGCTCCAACAGGGGAAAATAGTTCTTCAAAAGAGTAATGTCAATTCAGGTCTTTTATTGTCACCACTTTTTTCAAGTTTCCTTCTTAAAACAGGTTCTCCCTACCGCTTCCTTTCATAGCATTCATTGCAAAAAACAATCAGCAATAACTTCACTATGAACTTTGGTTGACCTACCTCACCAGGCAAATAACTAGACTACAAATCATGAGGCATCGATTTAGGAATTGTAGGAAAACACTTGATAAAATCAATTGATACAATAAAATATTTTGCAGCAGTTATTAGATTTGGTAAGGAGCAAAAGCTATTTTTAAATCGGAGAGAGAGAGAGAGAGAGAGAGAGAGAGAGAGAGAGAGATCAGATCTATATCAGGGACGTAAAATGTTCAGTTACAACAGGCAAGTCTCATATAAACGTCCAAGCAACAGACTCACTTTGGAGAAGAAGATACTTGATACACAACACATTTCAGACCTACAACTAAATAAAGACGAGGAATACAATGAGAGAGAGAGAGAGAGAGAGAGAGAGAGAGAGAGAGAGAGCCTTTCTTCTTGATGTCACTGGTGTTTGTTTACACAGAGAGTAAAAACTTTTAATGGTTTCGTGCCTTATATTAATTTTCGCTAACGATGGCACCTCTTCCATATTAATGGTTTATCCTGAAACTAAAAAAGACCACATCCTTGTTATTGTGATCTTTTGTATCCAAAAATTCACGTCGAGTTGCCATTCTTATAATGCAAGAAATTATTATTCATGGGTGTAAACACTACAGTAGTCTTGATCACAGACACAGACAAAAAACACGCGCTTATATACACACACACACACACACACACATATATATATATACATATACACATATATAATTACATATATATAATATATATATATACATATATATACATTATATATACATACATATATATATATATATATATACATATATATATATATATATATATACTGTATATATATTCTAACTTTAGGGTTTTGTAAAAGAAAATGATAATATATGGACAGGAAACTAAAATACCTATTGCTTATATTCACCACAGTGCTTATTGTTTTCAAGTCAGTTTTGTCTTTCATAAACATTTACTCGTTTATCATAATTATAAACAACTGAGAGAGAGAGAGAGAGAGAGAGAGAGAGAGAGAGAGGAAAAAAAATAGCATTTTGAATTGTGGTATATCGTCTGTCAATACTCGGGCAATATACTTTACCCGCCCTTGTTGAAGGACTCCAGTTCATAAATCTGGCTCCTCAAAACAGAGCCCATAAAACAGACCACCACGCCCTTGCCACCGCTGTAATACCCTGATCCCCTGTATACAATCAGGCAGTCGCGACTCAAGACATACAAGAATATTGTACAACAGCAGCGGTGGAATAGCACGTAACTGAGCACAATTAGTTAAGTAACAAAGCATCGATAAGAGGAAGTAATGCCACCAGCAATATTGTCTTTTATTACTTTTCTTAATCACGAAATGAAGTTTCATTAATTTTATTTTTCAACGACAGCAACAATTGATATGTAAAGGAAAAATTCCAAGGTTAAGATTTATGGATTGAAATAAAAATCTGTTAAGAATCATGTAATAGCAAAAAATAAGTTTGTTAACGAGGACTGCTCAAAGATTGGATTGATATTGGGAGAAATGCCATGAAAGCAAGGAATTGTAAAAAATAACACTTTCAAAGAAAGACCAAAATTCATTAAAAGTATAAAGGAAGCCCAGCAGTATAAGATTTTGACATCTAATTACGAAAAAAAATTATTTCACATTGCAAATTGATCTCGTCGATATTATACGGAAGAACTGAGGGCTGCATACTGAGAATTTAATACAGTCAATAACAAAATCAATGAAATACAATTTTACAGCATTATAGTAGGTAAAATGTGGCTCGAGAGAGAGAGAGAGAGAGAGAGAGAGAGAGAGAGAGTTCAAAGCTATCTAACATAGTTCAAGTAGAATTTATTGCGGAAAAAAAGTTTTTCAGCTGTATAGCCAAGTTACTTTTGTTTTTATTTTGCTGAGCAGTAATAGGTATCAGTAATAACTAAACCAACACTGTCCATGATTATATAAAGGACAACATTACTAAACCCACTTGTCTAATTTTAAAATACAATAACCGATGTGTAAGTAAGTACACACTTTTACATCCATGCATATATAATATATATATATATATATATATATATTTAATATATATATATATATACACACATATATATATACATACATACATACACACACATATACATACAATATATATATATATATATATATAATATATACATACATACATACACACATATAAATTTATATGTATATATATACATGTATATAATATACATATATACATACATAGATACATGCATATATAACATATATATATATATATATACACATATATATTTATAAACTTAAACCACCTCAGACTAGGACAGAATCATTGACTGTGCAGAGAACCCATAAAAAGTCTAAACGACTCGACATTCAACTTTGCACAATGCTGTGTAGGCCACAGGTGGGCGATCTCAAATATCAGCAAAGATCGGGCTGAAATTTGAGCACCCTGAATGGCTAAAAAACCTGATTACATGAGAATATTAACAACAGCAATCAGGAAAACATCAATAAACGTTGTATTAAGGGGTGGTTTTAAAGATTGTATATATATATATATATATATCTACATATATATGTGTATATATATATATTATATATATATATCAAATTAGCTGCTTTTCGTATTTTTCATTATAAAATGTTTTAGTTCATAGCAGCATATTAACATAAACGATGGATCAAAATGACTGGTTGAAGTTAACCAAAATGAAATAATTAAATACTTATGAGTATTTAAGTAAATCAATGG
>NC_090764.1:42932217-42939717 GCF_036898095.1 Palaemon carinicauda
ATAATGCTCCTGACTACTTACATGAGAGCAGTTTTCACATCACTTTTACCACATCTTGACATGTAAAAGCTACCATGTTTTGCGGCTTTAACCGTCTCTCTCGATCTCCGCCCAACAGCCTAAAATGTTCTCAAATGGGAACCAGCATAGAAAAAAAAAGGGGAAGGGCCAACAACCTCAACACCTAACTATTTCTGTAAATGGGTACCAAATAAGGACAACACTGAATATATTTAAATCAAGCATACTCATTATAAAACAGTCACTGGAAACAGAAGATTTTTTTTTTTTAATCAAAACAATCGATGCATCATAGCATGAAGTTCTTGTAGTATTTTTTTTTTTCACTTTAGGTTAACCCTCCCCTTAACATTTATTACTCTTAATTTCATTAATCTAAAATTGCAGGTTGAGAAAAGAAAATATATACAATCACTGATTGGAGATTTACAAACTAACTCTACGCAAAACGGACAACAGATTGTCTACAAATTAATATTAGCTTATGCTTAAAAATATGATGGATTTATAGCTACGCTTAGAACATAAGTTAGGGAGATTTCATATTTCCAATCTTGAAAATGCTATGACCAAGTCGTAAAACATTAACAGAAAACTTTGTGATAGATTTAACATGTGAATAAATAGTCTTTTAAATTTTTTTTCTAAAAGAAAAAAGCATGCTCGTCTCCCCTTGACAATGGTTATAAGAGTCCATCACGACTGCTTTCTGACCTGGATTCTCATGATCTATAATTACAGGCTTTCAAACACGGTATTACGACTTCGGAGGCCATTTAAGCAAACGAGTTTATTGACCACCAACCTCTTAGACCTGTCGACTAGTCGATACCGAGCTAGACAAAATACCCAAACCTGAAGAGGATAAATTTTCTCTGTACTTTTGAGGCCAAAGAACGCTGATTCGAGAGTTCTGTAAAGGAGGCTATCATGTAATATATAGGAACCTACATATGAAAATTGTGCATTAAGAAAAACAGGAAAATGGAGCTACAGATACTAATACTAATATATGTGCAGTGGAAGAATGTAAAATGGTTGATTCATATGGGGGACTTTAGCGTATAACGGATGATGGCGGTATGTGAAGAGAGATGAGCCACATGGCTGGTGAAGCAAAAAAGATACCCGGGTATATGCAAAAGATTGGGACAAAACATGGAGTGTAAAAGTAGGAAATTAAAAGTGAATTGCTGAATTAGCTTTCCATATTGGAAGTGAAATGTGGATGTTGAGAATAAAAGGAAGAAAAAGAATGGACGTTGTTGAGATACACCTCTTATGTGGGAAAATAAATTGAAAATACCAAAAAAAAAAAAAAAAAAAAAAAAAAAAAAAAAAAAAAAAAAAAAAATAAAAATTGGAAAATACAAAACATGTAGGGGTGCTTAGAAGTGACGTAAGGTAAAAACGGGATATGTTGGTGTGAAGAATATATAGTTCTGAAGTGTCAGAAATGAATAGGAGACCCATAACTTGCCATGGCCAGATACATGGCCTGCAAGCAGAGGAGGGCCTCACTACCCAGGAAGAAGAAGTGCGCAATGTGGGTAAGGGGTTCGACTTGCTGCAAGTAAGCCTTCATTGGACTTGAAGATTGTGTTTTAGGGAGTTTTCCATGTATAGGGTTCTTCCACAACTCAGTCGGCGAAATTTAAATGTGACAATGTCAGCTGTGTTATTGTTTTTCTTCAAGCGCTACCTTGTTCAAAAGACTTGCTGAAATACCAAAGGATTTAAACCCTCTGATGGCAACTGTCTAACACATGAAAAGTGACATATGTAGAGAAAACAAACACATACTATATATATATATATATATATATATATATCACGGTACTATATCTTAAACCAATAATTTGAAGAGTTTTCGTACTCGTCTCTCTGCCTTTATATGGACTCAAAGTTCAGACAAGCTTATACACGGTGTCTTAGACAATGAGAGATGCAAGGTATGAAGACGTATAAGGCTGATGCGCAAGAACTGAGTACAATTGCCAAGGGTAAAATGTAGTCGTTGCATGTGGTTTTCATCCAATCGTTAAGGAAATGTGGTTATGCAATTGTAAATATTTATAGTTCCACGTCATTTATGAATACAAAATTATATTTATTTTCCATTTACGTCATGTCTGTAATGGACTTTTTAACTAATGGTTTTAAGATCAAATAAGGAACAGTGTCTAACAGTGTATAACATTTCGCTTGTTTGCCTCATTCAACTCCCACACGAAAACTAACAAACACACACACACACGTGCTTTTGTGTGTGATTGATGAGAGAAGATATGAATCCTAGAATAGGTGGATGAAGGAGGGTAGTAGAATCTATGCAAAAGACTTAATAAAGAGTGATCGGGGACTATATGAAATAATCGTCAAGTCACCTCTCCTTTATGAACCCAAAGTTTGGATCCTAATAAAAACTGGGGAACACGAAGATGACATTTTCTTAGATAAGTTGTTTCTCTAGTATTTGTGGAGTAGAAAGATTGAACAGGTCAGAATTGAAAAAATATATGAGATAACAATGTCATTATTGTTGAGAAGTGGGTGTTTGAGAAAGGACGCGATATGGCGCTGAGAATTTACTGATTAAATGGTGTTGAAGAGATGTTGGAATAGAATACCATGGAAATGCACTAATGCTTGCATGATAAAAGGAAATCATTCATATGGGGATGTGGATGTATTACAAATCTATGTACAACGAATAAACTTTGATTTGAAAACTATTCGGTTGTCTTGTTATTGGATTATTCTCTATTTGTCGGAACTGGTATGTACACACACATATAATGTAACTATATACTGTATATATATATATATATATATATATATATATATATATATATATATATATATATATATATATATATATATATATATATATATATATATGATATATATATATTACATATATATATACATATATGTATATATGATTTTTCACATTTAAACGTGTTTTTCATATTCAAATAAGCCATATAAATTATTGATACATTAATGTTTGGATTCCCTTAACGACCTCGGGGGGCTCTGATCCCGAGGTCGTTAAGGGAATCCAGACATTAATGTATCAAAAATTTATATGGCTTATTTGAATATGAAAAACACGTTTAAATGTGCAAAATTTATCATTAATCGAATGCCAAGTAACATTAATGTATCAAAAATTTATATGGATTATTTGAATATATATATATATATATATATATATATATATATATATATATATATATATCTATCTATCTATCTATCTATCTATATATATATATATATATATATCTATCTATATCTATATCTATATATATATATATATCTATATATATACATATATATATATATATATATATATATCTATATATATATATATATATATATATATCTATATATATATCTATATATATATCTATATATATATATATATATATATATATAGTTACAGTATGCAGCTTTTCTCCAAAGTAAGAGAAAATTTCAGTATGATCGTTTCGGATTTTGGCTAGCCTAGACTTCTTGCGGAAGTTTAGCTCTATTCCGTTCTTCATCTGGGTGTGGTTCACCACAATCATATATCTATCGGATACATAGATACAGAACAGGCCTTAGCAGTTCAGGCTTGAAGCGAACACAAAATTTTTCACTAGAGAGAGAGAGAGAGAGAGAGAGAGAGAGAGAGAGAGAGAGAGAGAGAGACTCTTCGAAAATGCTTTCCTTACAGTCGGCCACACTTCAGCCCACATCTCCATCCCAATCACCCTCCCCGTTAAACCTCACCCACGCAGGGCGGCGGGGTAATGCATCATACAATAATGCCATGTTGCAACAAATGCATCATTCGGCTTGCTGTGAGCAACACGCACCAAATATTCAATTTTCTTGGTCGTACTCTTGGCAACATTCGCAATACAGTCTCGAGTATATCATATTATCCTCCTGGGGCGGATATGCGATCTCTTCATTCTCTTTCTCTGACGTCCTGACACCGCCGAAAGATGAAAGGAAAAACAAAGTATCTTGAAGGATTAACTCCCAAAGTCTTAATATATACAGATGAAGATGAATAAATTATAATTTGAAAATATGAAATTGTTTATCTATAAAGACAATTCAATTGTTTCAGGTGAACGGAAATGGTATAAATAAATACTCAGTTAAGGTCTGTTTACCAGAAGAATTATGCGGAAATTCATGTGCGTACAATCAAAATAAATATCAAATCCTCTTTGTTCGTAACTCAGTACCACCGCCTACAAATGCATTCATTATCACCATCATCATCTTCATCCCGTTCACATTATTTTCCTCCTCTCGCTGCATTACTCTCATACATTTATCGGCGATTTTGTCATCATCTCAATCAAAATAAATAATTAGAAGAGTTCTCTGGACTTATGGATCAGCTGCTCTTTAACATTTCGTAAGAGACGTTTAAATCCAGTTCTTGAGCACCTCAAGTAAGGCACAAATAGCTTAGTGTCTTAGGATTTCAATGTTTGCTTATCTGTGACATTGGTCGAGTATCACATGTTAACATTTCTTTGAATTTATTCCTTTTATTGGAATATTCACTTCAATTATTCCACAGCCATTCTTAAGTGACAGAAAAAATAAACTCAAAGTTTCTTTAAAAGCAAAATCAATATAGAACATGTAGTTGCTTATTGAAAATGCCTGACTTTCGTAGAGATTTCAGGATTAAATTATAAATTTCGTAATTCAAATAATTTTAGCAAAAGCCAGTCAGTTCTGATAGGTTTTCTATATAATTCGCTTTCTGGACATCAAAATTTCCGCATCTTCTTGCATTTTTTTATTAATTTAACCTTTGTATTTTAAAATGCCAGTCTATCATCACTAAAGAAGAAATTGCCACTGACTCCTTATCTTGTAAATTGGAATTTTTACCATACATACACATACACATACATGCATACATACATACACACACACACACACACATATATATATATATATATATATAAAGGTAGTAGGTTGGCAAGGGCACCAGCCACCCGTTGAGATACAACCGCTAGAGTTATGGTGTCCTTTGACTGGCCAGACAGTACTACATTGGACCCTTCTCTTTGGTTACGGTTCATTTTCCTTTTGCCTACACATACATCGAATAGTCTGGCGTATTCTTTACATATTTTCATCTGTCCTCATAGACCTGACAACACTGGGATTAACAAACAATTCTTCTTCGCTTAAAGAGTTAACTACTGAACTGTAAATTTTCATTGTTCACTTTCCTTTTGGTAAAGGTAGAAGACTCTTTAGCTATGGTAAGCAGTTCTTCTAGGAGAATGACACTCCAAATTCAAACGTTCTCTAGTCTTGGGTAGTGCAATAGCCTCTGTACCATGGTCTTCCACTGTCTTGGGTTGGAGTTCTGTTGCTTGAGGGTACACTCGGGCACACTTTTCTGTCTTATTTCTCTTCCTCTTGTTTTGTTGAAGTTTTCATAGTTTATATAGGAAATATTTATTTTAATTATGTTACTTTTCTTAAAAGTATTTTACTTTTTCCTTGTTTCCTTTCCACACTGGGCTATCTTCCCTGTTCGAGCCCCTGGGCTTATAGCATCCTGCTTTTACAACTAGGGTTGTATCTTAGCAACTAATAATAATAATAATAATAATAATAATAACAATATACTGTATACTGTATATATATATATATATATATATATATATATATATATATATATATATATATATATATATTATATATGTATATATATACATATATATATATACACAGGTATATATTGGGAAGGATGACGGCGGCAAACATGATAGTCATGGTCTCTTTATCATAATCAGATCTCATAAGCATGCAAACCACAATATACTCGACACTGGGCCAGCTGTTAAAAGGCGTTAAACTTTATGATAAAATTACGGAACAATCAGGAAACAGATCATCCTCGCAGCCTGACAGGCATTTTCAACATCCTGCTTTTAATGTCTAGCTTATCTTTTCTCTTTTGATGATGTTATAAGAGAGTAAAATTGTTTAGATGCATATTTTAACATCATGTATTCAGAGAATTATATTAGAATACGATACATTAATTACTTCAATCAGCTAACATGTTTATCAGGGAAACATTTTTTTGGACAAGCTATCTGATCTTGGACAAAATGTCGTGTGTGTCTACAGCATGCATGGGATATAAAAAGCAATGACGATAACAGGCAAATAATGTGAAATGTGTAACTCTCACCTGCACGAGAAAGTCACCACAATTGCGAGTTTATAGTTCAAATAATCATTGCTAAAAACAACTTCACTTCCATAATTATACACAGAAAAAAAGAAACACTGACAACAGCTATCTTAACAAAGATAATGACTCCAAAAATAGAAAGTAACCTGTAAAGCATGGGCATACATATTCCCACACACCTCGCATAACCACCCATGAAGACGACACGGTTGTTCTCCAGATCCTTCCGCGTCTTATTTCCTCAGAAAACTTTTCCCCTGAAGGAGAGAATGAGAATAACAATACCCCGGAACACCTGCCCTTTGGCACCTTTCCCCTCACCCCCCCCCTCTCTCTCTCTTTCTCTTTCTACAGGGCACGGCTGCCTCTGTCACGCATTGTTTCTCGTACTTGCAAAGCATTCAGAAGCCATTCATTACATCTTTACCATTAAGTTTTCGAAAAGTCGACGTTTGTTCAGCAAGACATGTGGTTGAAAGCTCCCGAAGAATGGCAGGCGTGGTCTAACCTCAGAAAACGAAGCGACATGAAATCGTTCTTTTTCGTGTCAAAAATTTTTATATTTCTAAACTAGTAGAAAAACAAATCACAAATCAATAGCATTCAGTACGTTTAATATGAAATGCGTACAACACTTGTCATAAATAGAATATTAATATTTGCAAAGGTTCTTTATAATACAATATAACATACGAATAGAACACGTGGGTTTGTTTATGAGACATCCCTCGAATAAATGTAAATCCCTACTCACAAGAAATATCTTAATATACGTTATAGCTACAACGAAATGACGATCTTAATTATACACACACACATATATATATATATATATATATATGTGATAAATTTTTTGCACATTTAAACGTGTTTATTTCATATTTCAAATAAGCCATATATATTAATACATTAAAGTCTGGATTCTCTTTGGGCGGTTCCGCCTTGGGCTCTGATCCCGAGGTCGTTAAGAGAATCCAGACTTTAATGTATTAATATATATGGCTTATTTGAAATATATATATATATATATATATATATATATACATACATACATATATACACACACACATATGCATGTCGGCTGATGTGCTGCATAGAGAAACTATATTCAAGTGCGAATCCATGACATAAACTCGTGCTGAATGACTGAAACCGGTCAGTTGAAATAATAATAATAATAATAATCATAATAATAATAATAATAATAATAATAATATTAATAATAATAATAGAATACTAAC
>NC_090764.1:42947217-42949717 GCF_036898095.1 Palaemon carinicauda
TATATATATATATATATATATATATATATATATATATATATATATATATATATATATAGTGCTAATTTATATATCGGATTTCGATGCGACTTCTATCATTACAGAATTAATAGAAAAAACACAATATAGTAATAATGTTATTATCTTTGCTACGTTTGATTATAAACAATATTCATTCACATAAGAAGGATGATTGCATGCTCTATTAAAAAAATATATAAATATAAATATAAATATATATATATATATATATATATATATATATATATATATATATATATATATATATATAAATATTTCATTGTTAATAAAATTACTTGTCAGCTTTCAAAGGTTCCCTCTGAAACCTTCGATGTTCTTTATGCAATTATTTTAGTTCAATGAAATTGGTTTTCATCTGATAGCTGTAATTTTGTTATATAGCTTCGAGTGATTGCAGGAAGGGGGTGACGCCCAAGAAAATTCCCTGGTCACACTACAGCTCTGGGGACTATTAGCAATAGCCTGTTACCGTTATGTCAATAAAAACTGTTATTCCGCTTAAATGATAGAAAAATCATTTGATTGAATATATGGACGTTGGAAATTCCCAGTATTATATACAATAAATCCTTGTTATGACCATTCATTAGCTTTGGAAAGAACCATTGTTAAAAAAAGGGGGAAACCATTCATTTGCTTAGGAAAAACCCATTCTGAAAATTAAAAAAAAGAGAAGGAAATCATTCATTTGCTTAAGAAAAAAACACTCTGAAAATTAAGAAAAAAAAAAAGAAGGAAACCATTCATTTATTTAGGAAAGAAACATTCCGAAAAAAGGAAAGTATTCATTTGCTTAGGAAAGAACCATACTGAAAATTAATAAAAAAAAAAAAGTGAAACATTAAATAAAAAAAAAAACAAATGTTGGAAAAGTTAAAATATCCAAATGCTCTTGACAACGACGTCTCCGGCCTTTATCAAAGATGACCCTCACAACCACAATACTTATTAGACATTCTTCTTCTTGGGTATAAAATTGGCGGACACTATAAAATTGCACATTATTGTAAGTCCGTTCGTAATCAATTCAAAGATCAAGGTCGAAGCGAGTGTCACTAGCCTATCATTTTGTACAAATAAAGGCACTGTTATATCCTCGTTAAAAGAACGCATAAAACTAAGAATAACTAATTTGTTTGTCTTTATTTGTTTTTGGTTGGATTCTTGAATTAATCTCATCCGTGTAAATCACATTTAACAAGAGGCATAAAAGTCAAATATGGTCTTTATCTTGCGGGATAATGACTTTATTTTGAATAGTTACCGATGAATACAATGGTGATAGACGAGTATCTGAGATACATCAGTTACTATTCATCATTTATCATAGTTTGTTTTAAAATATATGATCATATAAATAATAAAAATAATGAATGGCTAAGCGTTTGAAGTATAACATTCTGAATAAATGGCTAATAATTTCTTGACAAACTTTTCCCAGCTTTGAATTGTTAACACCATAAATTATTGTTTTCAATTCCCTCTTTTAGCTCATATACATACACAGTTTGTCTAGGATCGTTTGCAAAATTCCTCAAGTAATGCTAAACTTACTTTCGCACCTCTTAGAATCATTCCTTTCCCCTAACACTTTCCTTATCAATGTAAATTATAATGTGAACTTTCACTTTAAAAATACCGAAATTATGATAACAAAACATTAAGAGGCCTATGGGCTACACTAATTACCTGAGCAACACTGCTGTACTTGCAATTTTTTTACTGTCTCTCTCTCTCTCTCTCTCTCCTCTCTCTCTCTCTCTCTCTCTCTCTCTCTCTCTCTCTCTCTCTCTCTCTCTCTCTCTGTGGGTTTGTGTTTGCACACAATATTCTGGCTCAAATTAGATAAGAGATAACCCAAACACTTTTCCTAAACCCTGCCGCTGTTATTCGTAAAAAAAAGAACTGTTAAAGGGATTTCCATATAAAGAATACTCAAAAGCGAAACTTTGGCCTACTATTGTGGCTCCCTTCTGACCCAGGTAGTTATGGTTTGAACAAACTTGAATGAACATCAAACTGAGGATGCCTGCATAATTAGTTAGCAAATTATAGCCTTAATGTCCTTGGAGAGACATTTTAAGATTTATTCTTTATATTCCTGGGGGATAGTTCACTCCTTTATTGGGGGTACAATAATGGCCCCTGGTAATAGTTTGAACAAACGTGCAGCCTTCACGCATGTTTTGTTTTCTAAGGTTCAGTATATCTACTTAAAAATTTCATATGATTCCACCATACTTAAAACTATTAATTGAATATCCTTTAGAGGGTTGCATAGACGCCGCCTCACAAAACCCCTTGAAAATTTTTTTTAAGCGAATTATTGTTACATGAGTAGTTTTTAAAGTTACAAGGTGCAATGTTTACGACACATAAATAATTACAGTTGTATTATTAATGAATGCCTAATGGCAAAGTTTTACAACACAAGTATGCGAAAGTGTTCAAATCCATA
>NC_090764.1:42954717-42984178 GCF_036898095.1 Palaemon carinicauda
CTTTAGATGAGACTTGTGCATAAAATAACGGTGAAGAGACGAAAATGTACATAGCTTTAAAAATTATATGTCAGGAAAAATGTCTGGATTTATAGATAAGAAATAATAAAAGCAAAACAAAAGATATGGTAGCTCTTTCTTACTACTGTTTTGATGGCAAAATTCAATTTACCATCCAATATAGGAGTTCATTAAAAAGCATTAAATGAAAATCAGATATAAATTTGACAATCACATAAAAAAAGCAAGGAAAGTCACCTTTATTTAGAAAATGGGCATTTAACAATTACTGGGGTCTAGATCCTTCAATACTGTTGAACCTTGCACATGAAAGGCAAAGAAAGTAATTTTACTTCCGAAAAGGGGCACATGTCAGAGGGAAAAAAAAAGAAAAAAAAAAAGAAAAGAAAAAAAAGACTACCATAACCTGGCATGTCAATATATTGAGTTCTCCTCAAGGGTGATCTGTGAACCAAGATTCGCCAAGCACAGGGTACCCTCATCCCTCTGTGACTTATGAAGATAAACAAATGTATTATTCAACAGGGAAATCTCTCCAGCCCGTGGCTCTATACTGTACAACGTCGACAATGAAGGAATGCGTTCCCCTTCACAATACGCTCTCACTCTTTCTCTAGGTACACATAAATAAACAGGTACAATATTCACACCCATAAATATGCAAAACGGCATAAAGAAACTAATTTAAGCATGGTTAGGTCTCATTATCAACGGTATGATAAATACGCTATGCATATTTCAAGGTGTTAACATCGAGAAGCGATATGCAAAGGATAATAATTAAGGTTTCCTCTCTCTCTCTCTCTCTCTCTCTCTCTCTCCTCTCTCTCTCTCTCTCTAACACACGAGGCTCGAGGTCAAGACCGTATATCACCAGCGGGAGGAGGGATAATAAGGCCGCCATCTAGGCCGTTACGGCTTAAGACCATTTTTCAAATCCCTCCACAGAGACGCCTTGAATAATAGACTTCCTCCGTGTAAATATTTCCTGCATACTTTATATTTACAAGCTTTAAATCTAGGAATTTGGGCGCTGTTCACTCTTTAAGACTTGCTTGTATTTCGTCAATATTAACCTAACTAAACAATCGGCTTAATGGACAATCCATGCACAAATGTATTCCAAGATTATTAACTCTTCAGATCTTCATTGTATTTCATTAATGTTAATTCAATCAGACAGTCCATTCATAAACATATTTCAGAAAAAAAAATAAATATTCGAACCACAGCAAAAGTAGTCTTGCGATAAATTTCACTATAGCAATTATCTCTCAATGGGTCAGATTTTAATATGAAATTACAATAAAAAAAAACATCGTCTTTTCATATACCTTATACACTGCTTTTAAAACATGCAGAAACGGACCCACCGAAGCATTTCAAAACAAACGCATTAAACTGCTGCTAACAATTGTAAGAAAAAAATATGGCACCATCAATCACATTCATGCATTCAAAAAAGAAGAAAAAGCAACAACACCAGTAACCTAAAATACTAATAACCATAACCATAAAAAGAGAAAGAAAAAAAAATGCTTGCGAAAGAAGGGCCAAATTGGTCCATAAGCAATTTTGGACAGGGCGAGTCCAGCATTTGTGTTTCGATGAGAGATGGTGATAAGAGAAGTTACTTGGCCATATCGGTACAATGGCATTCCCATAATGCCTTCCTACGCCGGAATAAACATAGGCAGAACATAATACTTATCAGATCTTGCAATACTAATCAATCAAAACCAATCACGGAGGAGGAAACTTTCGCACGAGAGCAAAAACTCGAAAAAGGGTAAACATTAAATTTTTATTTCTAAGGTAGATATATCTACGGTATAGCTCGAGCTCATTAATGTGTTGCCTGAATATGGAGCAAAACCTATACTTGTCTATTAACCTACATTTTTACCCGTTAAAATCATGCAGTGTATTTTTCTGAGGGTTAATAAGTAACAGAGTCTCTCTCTCTCTCTCTCTCTCTCTCTCTCTCTCTCTCTCTCTCTCTCTCGACAAAATAAAATAAAAAACGGAGATCCATTTAAATAAAGATAAGATTTACATAATGTACTAACGCTAATGTAAACACTTATGGATCTTATTTAAAATCAAAATTTGCCCTTTGCTAAACAAATCTGAAACTTAAAAAAAGTTGAAAATCGGTCTTTTGCTTGGGAAGAGATAACAGTCGGCAGCAAATCCATAACTGGCATAAGAAGGACATTCGAATAAATTAACACCAACTGTCCTTACGACGTAATTATTCAAAGTGCTCTGTTTGCGAAAAAGTGACCAAAAAAATTGAGTTATGGAATTTTTATAGCATTCAGCGCATTCAGAAAAGCATCTTGACCATGTCAATATAAATGCATCCTTGAGAGAGGAAAGGGGTTATGCAAAATGTGGCTAAAAACAATGCAGCTACCATTTGAATGACTCACCCACGTCATTCATCAGAGAGAGAGAGAGAGAGAGAGAGAGAGAGAGAGAGAGAGAGATTAGTAATTCGGTGCTTAAAGTTTTTTAATTACCCGACGATTAGCTTTGTCTGAAAGTATATGTTCACCATTGTAACTATGATCAGGAAAGGAATTCGAAAAGTGTGATCCCTCAAATACATTGGTAAACAATAAAGAAATTGGAAATTGGGAAAAAAATCTGAATGACGATAGGTAAAGACGCCATACAAAATGAAATCATGTCACCATGTTGGAGACTTTCATTTTTACGTTTCAAAAAACTAAGTGATTGAAAAATCAAAAGCTACCCAAAGCTATAATGGCATTTCCTACGACTTGCACAATTTTTCAACTATACTTGAGCGTATTAAAAGACACCACAGGAAACTGAATAAGTAGCAAATCGTCAAAATGAAACAAAAAATTTTCAATAACAATATCATATATGAATTTTTTTTTCACATAAATCGCGCAAAATATGTGCATTTTCACCCCCCCCCCCCCCCGGGGGGATAGCTTGTATGATGAACACTCAAAAGCGATGGCTCGTTGTAAATTACTGGCCCATAATTTAAAAGTTTTAAGTTAAATAACAAATAACATTTACTTAGCACAAGTCCATAATACATTAACATATATTCGAGAGAGTTTGTTGTTACATAGAAGAGGCGGGAGTGATACGGTATCCTTAGGCCCCTTGTTGTAAGCCCTAATGATAGAGGAGGTACAGACACTAGGGAAGACGAGCGGACCAAGAGAAAGGACCTACACTTCACACCCTCCCCCACCCGATATCTCTCTCTCTCTCTCTCTCTCTCTCTCTCTCTCTCTCTCTCTCTCCTTGCACTGCTAAAACCAAACTTATGGCTGAACTCGATCTGCCATCTTTAAACGAATGACAATTTTAAGATATCTATCATGACTTATTATTTACATACCAATCTTATATGACAAATTAAATATAAAAAAAGCAACAAAATAATTCCAACTTAATTAAAAAAAACCTGATTTTTAACATTAATGGCGAAGATAATCCATCAAAAGCTGAATAATTCATGAAAAAACCTACCAGTTTTAATCAAAACACGATATTTTGACACCAGTTATGTTTAAACGAGTAACGTCAACCTACAGACTAATGCTATATAATTCATAAATACCTGGTGTGGAAGGTAAGAAATCTACTGGAAAGAAACCCACCAAAGGAAGATAACAAGACTAAGATTTCAAGAGGCCAAGCATCAGCCATGAATCTATCTCAAAGGCGGCATCATATCAGGTTTAATACCTTTGTAAGAGATTTTCGACACCAGGTTCCTCCTAAAAGAGATGTCTAAGGACATCAAAAATACCAAATACATCCCCAAAACGCATTCAGAAAGAGGACAGAGGTCTTTTAATCTATTTAATTTCCTTGTAACAAAAAATTTGATTTTTTTTAAAGAATGTGTATGGAGACTTTGAATGCATAGCTCAGTCTACCATTTCCATATGACCATATATAAAGTCATAAATCAGCGTATAGACAAGATTTTAACCTGCATTGCCGTCAAACCGAGTTACAGGTTAATGGTGGTTCAATTCGTCATGCGGCCAGGCGGTCGGTACTTCCAGTCCGTTTACGGCCACAATATACCAGAGGCCAGAGGCCAGTTCGTCCTCTGGAATCCAGAGGTAAGCTGCGCCTGTTACACTGAGGCCATCATCCAGCAGGGATCGGCTTAACTATAAATGGGAGGATTCAATTTAATCTTCTCTCGGCGGAAATTCATCCAATTCATCGATCTTCCACAAAGATACCTGCATAGATTTTGTCAAAACAAGACGGCTATGGATGAATTTTAATGAGAGAAAATTGATGAAAAACAAAAGAACACTTCTAGGTTTCTAGGTATCATCAAGATAAATGAAATAATGCAATTAAAAAACCGAATTATATAAGCAAAAGCGAAGTAAAAGGAGGGAGGCAACAAAGAACAAACATACACACAACAGTCGACAAGATTAATTCGATACATATATTACTTGCAATGAGGACGTGGCACTCTTGCTGCAAGATAATGAAGCGGACTGTACACAGCGGTAATTGTGCATGATTTTTCTTTCCTCTCATTTGATACCACAAACGCATTCAAGCAATTTCTCAATGTAATGGTACGGTACAAACTGCTAATCCAGGACTAAGAGGCAATCTGTTTATATTTCGTAAGCTAACAGAAAAAAATAGTAAAATTTCTAAGCAGTCGAGAGAAAGAGAAAGAGGGTGAGAGAAGAAATCGTATTATAAGAATCATGTAATAGTTTTCCGGTAAGATATAAGTTCTTGTAGCAATAAAAGAAACAAATTACCTAATGACATTGATAAAAGTCATTACTGATCATACACAAAGAAAGTATATACCAGATTTAATCTTGGATACATGCAGCATTAGAAAGAAAGTAAGAAATCATACGCACTTTGTATATTAAGGAATAAAACTAGTTGTTTTCCATATAGAATCATAAGGAAAACTGATAACATAAAAATGCCATAAATTCAAGGGATAACAGTATGTATAATCGATAAGCTAAAACTGGTTGCAGGTACTTTTCCATTCCGAGAGAGAGAGAGAGAGAGAGAGAGAGAGAGAGAGAGAGAGAGAGAGAGAGAGAGAGAAATTATTAATGCTTTAATTATCACCCACAGAGTACGTAACTCATTCTTTAGTGATCATTCTAAGATTTATTGTTATGACCAATGTTGACTATAATTAAGGCAAGATTGACTCCTTGTTCGTGGTGAGATGATGTAGAGGCATCAATAACACTCTCCACTGCTTTTGTGCGAGATGTCAATTAATGGAAGGGGACGATAGCTAGACTATTAGATGCACGAACGGATAAAAAAAAAAAGAAAAAACGTAAGATAGAACAATAAAAAAAATGAGAACATGTTATCATGAACAACTACAGTTCTGGAATTTGCATATGCATTAAGGTAACGCAGGCTATCTGAGAAAAAAAAAAAAAAAAAAAAAAAAAAAAAAAAACCCAAGTTGCTTAATTACTCAATATCTCAGAGTAAAGTAGTAATGCCGGATAATATCAAAGCCCAGCACCAAATTCACAGGAAGCGTAACGAACTAGTCACTTGTATATGAAAGGATATGAGCAACGGATATGAGATCATCAATGTTGGAAGCACCATATTACCGGGATACATAAAACTTCCTTTCAGCAAAATATAGATAATAAGATATACACAATAGAAAAACCTAATAAGGAAAATAGTCTAAAAATGACATAATGAAAGCAGAATGATGGATTGTTGGCGTGCAAAAGAATGAAGGAAAATTAGCACATAATAATGGGAACTATTCGGCAGGAAATTGTTATAATGTAAGCGAAATAACTCTAGAAAATAAGAGTTCTTATATTTCATTTAGCTTAATTGCTAAAATACGAACGGTGGTGGAAAAATTGGGCACCATGATTGCTATAAGCCAGTTTGCAAGTAACTGTAATGGGATTATTTCAAATAACGGATAAGAATAAAAGATGGCCAGTAAAATAACCTGGGACAGAGGGTAGCAAATTTATTCTAAAAGGAAGTAAACGTAGAATAAAAAACTAGAGTTATTGAAAAAATAGATTCTAAAATAGATGTCCGTTGCAAAGGAAATCCAGTGTCAATGATGCATTCTCAAAAAAAAAAAAAAAAAAAAAAACACTTTTTTTAATATGGAGGATAGATGATAGGCATAATTATGTGGTGCACGACTATTTTTTTTTTTTTTTGTAACGTTAAAAAATCTTGTGGAGGGGCAGTTGACGATGTAAGAAAGGTGATTAAGAGGTTGAGGAGAAAAAAGACATTAGTTCACGGGATTAAAAGTGAAATGCTGCAGTGCAGTGGTGACTGAGATTAAGCGGTTGCAAAGGGTTTGTCAGGTATGTCTGAATGATGAAAAGATTCTGGAAGAATGGGAGAGAAAAATAATGGTTCCATTGTAAAGGCGATCGTGTGTAACTATGAATAATAAAGGTGGAACTTGTTAAGTTCAAACCTGCCGCGAATGGTTTTAATGTTGAACATCTGGCAATAAGTCTTTCTTCTTAATTTATGTATGATCGACATATTTTAAAGTTGTTACTGATCTTAAGATATACTACATTCTTTATTCATTAATTTTCATACAGTTTATGTATTCCCTTATTTCCTTTCCTCACTGGACTATTTTTCCTGTTGGAGCCAGAGGGCTTATATCATTCCGCCTTTTCAACTAGAGTTGTTGCTTAGCAAATAATAATAATGATAATAATAATAATAATAATAATAATAATAATAATAATAATAATAATAATAATAATAATAATAATAATAATACATGATTTAGTAAACCAGGAAAGAAGTATGGCACGATTTTGATTGAAATGGGGAAACAAGTAACAGAAAGACTGACAGAAGACTAGTATTGGTTTAAGAGAAGATGACAGGGCATGAATCTAGGGCTTGTTATAAAACAGTTATCAGAGAAGTTTGTAAGTAGATGGGAAATGCTTTATGTGGCACGCATGGACTAGGAAAAAGTCTATGACAGAATGACAGACAAGCAGTATGGAAGGTGTTAAAATATAACTAAGATGATAAGGTACTCAAGGCATATAAGTTTTCTATGACGGCAGTGAAATGTGTGATGAGAGTGATAGTCTCGATGTACAAGTTAAGTCTAAGATACGAGTATACCATGTCCTCATGGCTCTTCAACAACTTTAAGAATAGTGTGATGAGAGTGGTCAGAAAAAGGATAATAGTTGTAAGAACAAAGTTGCGGGACAAGATGATAAATTCTGAAAGGATTGTGAATTGGTTATTAATTGCAGATGAAGCTCATATATTGGGGATAAAAATGCAAAAATACATGCCTTACAAAAATTTAAAAGAGTGTATACGAGGGCTGAGAATGAATGTCAATAAAAGTTTGATAGTGATGCAAATAGAAATCTGGACCGAGCTTATAGTTAAAAAGATATGGGAGAATGGCTCAGTGAGTGTAAGGCAATTTGATGCGTAGCAGATTGTACGAGTGTGAATCGACTTACACTGAACTATTTTACAGAACAATGGGTTCGTCCACGATTCAGCAGTTGCAGGATGAATGTGCATTAAGGTTGACATACATATAAAGACATACACGCAATATATATATATATATATATATATATATATGATTGTGCATATACACGAATGAAATATAAGTATAAAGGATAACAGAACATTAATACATTAATATTCCTAGGAATAATAATTCATACAGTACCCTTCTCCTGTTGCCTGCGCTTTGCGGTTATACACTGAACAAATGATTTACCTGTGGGAAGAGAGAATAAAAAAGTTGTAACACGTATACCTACAAACAAAGCTATATGCGTATATATATGAAATTTCACACACACAACACACATATAAACACAAACACACACACACACACACACACATATATATATATATATATATATACATACACAGTTTACACTATAAACATATATACTATTCATATATACATATAAATAAATAAATAAAAATTCTGTACAATGCATTTTTTTCCCTAAACGCCGATTAATTTCACTGTCACTTGAGAGGATCTACTCTAAATTGATATGAGAGTTTATCCAATATACCTTTCTGTGTTGTAAACTTCTGTTGTTACAAAGATGCTCGTGGTTCATTAACAGGAATTAGTGGTTATTTTACTACGTGATGAATGTCCGCACTAAACAACTTTCAAACCATTATGAGTTGGCAGCAGAATCACAAATTGCTTAATTTGATAGGTATAATTAAAGATAACACGTAACAATATACATAATTATTCATGACAGATGGTATTTACAATATCAAGTGCTCAATTTACATGAATAGAGCATATTAACATAGCTTTCATGAAGTTTTTATAATTTCATGATCAATTGTATACTTAGTGTGCTTACTGTTATAGTAAAAAATTTAAAGATTCTTTTTGTAATGATAAAATAAATAAGGTCTTTTAATGCATCTTAAGAGTAGAGCTTACTATAAATTGTCTTTTTTTTTTAGAAGAAGAATTTTACTATCTTTCTCTAATATGTCCTTTTCAAACTTGTTCCGGCTTATTCCTTCTCCCCCAATTGATTTTCAGTAAAATATAGAACTGTATATGAGCTTGCAAATATACCTGCTCTTATGCGACAATAAGATTAAGCTAGGATTATTCATAGATATGCCTGTAAACTTCGTATCAGATTCATAGACTTTATAAATATACAAGAGATCAATACTAAAAATGAAAGAGATTGTATAATAATAATAAAATTCATATTACGAATCAAACATCATAAATAGAGTTCTTAGGATTATGATAATGCAATTGAACACCAACTACTTCTTGGAGACATTCCAACGCTTCCGAAGTCAAGGAGGTTTCAACGCTGTCTCAAGTAGTGATCCAATGTTTTGTTCTTTGGTGGTTACTTTTGAATATATTTAGGTCTTCACCCATGTACATCACGGAAGATGGATGGATGAATGAATTTAGGCCATATGGCCGGCGCTGGGAACTTGGAGGCCATTCAGTACCCATGTGCAACTGGGGTAATACCCAAATTGCTCTACGATATAAAGATTAGGAGAGGCTGGACAGCAAGATGCAAGAAACAAAGCGGGAATGAATGTATTATATAAGGTTGAAAATTGAATGATGCTATGGGCTGCAGGGACGCTACAAAGACCCCAAAGTAATGCCTACAGTTCACTAGGTGAGATGCCCTGAAACCACTAATAACCTAAGGGACATCAATGGAGATGGGAGATGACCTACGATTTTGTGACGGCAGGTGTATCTAAAACCGGTTAAATAATTTAAACAAATATTCAAGAGCTACAAAACAGAATTCAAACTTCAATTTATACCCTTGCATTTTAGGAATGCATACCGGATCTATAATACTATAATCCATTTCTTTTAGCGAGTCATATTTGCACCGACTCGCAGCGGTGGCCTTTTAGCTCGGAAAAGTTTCCTGATTGCTGATTGGTTGGACAAGATAATTCAAACCAGTCAGCGACCAGGAAACTTTTCCGAGCTAAAAGGGGACCGTTGCGAGTAGGTGCAAATATGAATCGCTAAAAGAAATGGACTATAGTTCCTTTCAGGCAAAGGCTCTTATTTTTAATGGAGACCAAGTTCATGGGATGAAAATTCACATTTAAGTATGGAATCTTCGTTTCAGTAATATGTAATCCATTTTTTTATCCTTGGATTGGAATTCCTGAAGTGTGACTTCTCAGCTGAAATCGTAACACTGTTACAAATCAAGGAACATACGAATTCGCAATAAGCAATCACTAAGATGATAACAGAACACCCACTTGCAGATAAACACAAGATATATGAAGCCAAACTCCAGTCAATAGACTTTGTTGCTTATCAGTAACCTTGAACTTATTAGATAAATGTGATTATGAATGATTTAAACATTGCAAGACTTCTAGTGGCTTGTGGATGCATAAAATAATCAAAGCTAAATATATAACATTCAAATTCAGACACCTGGCCAGGCGTTTCTCATAAAATGAAAGCAGATTCCCTTGTAAGAGTACGTTAGTGATACACTAATCAGAGCTATTGTATTCAACAGAAGAATTTACTTTGAAAATTTTTACGTAAACAGGGTGGATGAATGAGAGCGGAAAAATAATTTCAGCCTTTGGTATTGTTCAGAATAATATTGTTATAACTAGACGTGTAAATAATATATATATATATATATATATGTATGTTTAAATATATATATACATATATATACATATATATATACATATATATATATATATATATATTGTATATATACACATATGTACACATACATACATATATACACACATACATCTATATATATATATATATATATGCCACATGAAAGAAACCCGGGGAAATATGTGAAGACAAGACCTTGAAACCTGAAAATATTTTTACAAGAAAATCCTGAGACGATTACCGCCAGCAAACACCATCGCAATGAAACTCTTGTGACAACTTCTAATCTGTTTACAAGCAAAACCACAAGTCGCTTGGGAAGCTCAGGAATCAGGGATATTCTCTCTCTCTCTCTCTCTCTCTCTCTCTCTCTCTCTCTCTCTCACCTAAATCTGTCCTTGTTGCTATCTTGTCCAAGACCGAGCAGGGAAAGATCAGATATTAAGTGCTACAAGCCTAATGGTCGCATAATGCAGTCAACACTTTAAAAATAAACGAATGTAGTACAAGGAGAGAGAGAGAGAGAGAGAGAGAGAGAGAGAGAGAGAGAGAGATTACACAAACAAGTTACATTTTGGTATATGGTGATTTGACTTCCTATTCTATTTTAATTTAATGCTTTTTTAAAAAGAGAAAACTGAAAAGAACTATTTCTGATGTTTCATCTACTTTATCTTTTAAAAACTTACTTTTCATAATAAAGGTACAAAATATACGCATCTAAGAAATACATCACATATAAAAAAGTGAGACGAGATGAAATTAGACGTCTGTAAATACCAATAAAATTCGAAAAAAAGGCGCTAAAAATTTAGCACACAATGTTTGGAGAAGGAAATTCTCAGACGACAGTGACAAACTGTAGGAGGATTGGGGGATGAAAGGGAGGAGGGGGAAGCTGAAGAAGTAGAGGGGTAGGGGTGGTAGGGATCTTGCTTGTCAGACAAAACTGAACATTGAAAACTGACAACACATCCTCAGTAAATTGCATTAAATTTCAGGAATTGAATCATCCACAAAACAAAGGTCGTGAGAGGAAGGCAAATGTATAAAAAAAGATGAAGAATTCAAAGAGACTTAAACACTTCAAGTAATAACGACGGAATTAGGAAAGAGCATGGAAAAGGAATCAAGAATGGGATATGAAAAGGAGCTTGAAAGTGGGAGGAAAAAGTTAAATAACCGGGACCTTTTTTTTTATATATATTTTTTTACTTGACGATGGTGTTGAAAACCTGGTCGAAATGCGAAATATGACCAAAAAAAAAAAGAAAAAAAAATTAGTAAAAAAAATATATACCAAAAAGGGCACAGCGAACATGAGGTCAACAACTTTAAAGAAATCCGGGTAATTTGAGTACTATTCGGGAGGGTCTTTCATTTCAAAATCTTGCCAGACTTTGAAAAATGCGAGTATTTGAACTTCATTTCCATTACAAATAGTAAATATCTACATGTATATGTATATATATATATATATATATATATGTGTGTGTGTGTGTGTGTTTGTGTGTGTGTATGTATATATGTGTGTGTGTATATATATAAGTAACACATGAAAAAAGATATTAGAAATGTTTTTTCCGGGGGACCTATTATTTACTTTTATTTCCATCCTGAATGAAACACACAAAGTATTTTTCCTCTGACGGCTCCATCTGCGACACTTGAAACATGCATGATTAAAAACTCATTAAATCGTAAATCTTTTTCCCCTTTTTCTGTTCCAGTCCCACGAAAAAAAATCAACGTCCATAATATATATATATATATATATATATATATATATACAGTATATGTGTGTGTATGATATATATAAAGACACAAAACTAAAAGTGCATAAAAAAAGACAATGAGAGAAAGCAGCAAAGCATTGGAGAAAAAAAACATGATATGAAATATTTAAGACTGTGACATAAGCAGAAAATTACATTGGCTACGCATTTTCGAAGTTTGAATTTCTCTCTCTCTCTCTCTCTCTCTCTCTCTCTCTCTCTCTCTCAGCCTCCAAGCACAACCAGTTCCCCCCAGGCTCTACGAAACCAACCAGATAATAGCTATATTCTCCTTAGACGTCACTGACTTGTAAGACCCCCTTCCCTTAACCTACCCAAACGTTACGAGGCCACTCTTTAGAGTTGTATGACTGAACTGTGTGGTAAATTTATTTTCAGTATTCATGTCTAGAAAAATAAAGCAGTTTTAAGCGAAAGTGTCAATAAAATGTTTCTCTCATTTACGTTGCTGGTAAGGTACCAAATCAGATCGACAATCACCAGAGAGAGAGAGAGAGAGAGAGAGAGAGAGAGAGAGAGAGAAATTACAACTAACGATATTTTATTTTTTTATAGCAGCTCTCTCTCTCTCTCTCTCTCTCTCTCTCTCTCTCTCTCTCTCTTACACACACAGACATACACGCAAACAGGCGCACATTTAAGCAACCTTTTCGCCAGTCCCACTTTATGGGTTGATCCTGACACGAAAGGAGATGGCCACTTTCTTTTTGATAACGGTTAAATGGTACGGCAATATGACGTGGTTAGTTTTCATTTCAACCAATTACCCCCAAGGAGAAATAGACCTAAAATATTAATCCGTAAAATATGACTATTCCTAAAAAGTATATAAATTGAAAAACATACGTGAAAAAAGTCCACACACATATACATAGGCTATATATAAGTAGGTATTATAGATTATGTATATGTATGTATGTATATACATATATATATATATATATATATACAATATATATATGTATACATACATTATATATATACATATATATGTATACATACATTATACATACATATATATATATATATATATATATGCGCGCGTATGAGTGTGAGGGAGGGAGAGTAAGACAGTATTATGAGAATGAGAACTACACTGATCATTTTATGAAAACTTCTCCACTGTATATATAGAAAATGATGAGTTAAGATTACAGAAGGTGACCTGTAACAAACCAAACTGTTATCGAAGATCTAAAAGAAGATTACCAAGAAAACGTAGAAGGGAGGAGAGGTCAGCTCTCGCAACAGGTCACGAAAAAGACCATAGAAAATCCAGCAAGGTCACTGCGGTTCACCCCGCTCGAAAACATCAGATAAATTCCTCTCCTTTTTGCAACGCCTTTTATCTCGAGCTACAATCGGGCGGCGGAGTTTCTGATTTTTGCGAAAGAATTGGGTTCTCGAAAGACAAGCGCACTTTATGAGGTCGAGACGATGACATGAACTGGTTCTGTGGTAGTGGTAATGTCAGATGAGAGGTCAATAAGAGGTTAATGCAAAGCGAAGGATATTTTTTTTTAAATATATAATGTTAAGAATGTCCAATATCTATCGAATTGCTAAAGGCTCATTTATTCACATGTAATTATATATATATATATATATATATATATTTGTGCGTGTATGTATATATACACATATATACATATATATATATATATATATATACACACACTTCTTCAGCTTTGTTCCGTCTCAGAGACATACTGTAGCTACGAATCCCAGCTCTGATAGACGCAGTTATCGTAAAAAAGAATGCCTATTTAGAGATTTATTCGGAAAGTGGAATGAATTCAATATAAAAATTTGTCTGTGGGCTAATATTAGAGTGCACGTACTTTTATGCATGTATTTATTTAAAAATAGCAATACATTCCCTAAGAACATGAAATCTTTTTTTACCTGTGCATGAATAAATGAAAGGTCAAGTTCACAGACAAATACCGGTATGCCATTGGTCTTGTACAGCAGAAGTTTTATCAGCTTACCTCACTAAAACCTGAACACTAACTGACTCTCTGGAACCATAAAAACAGAGAAATTATTTATTAAAAAAAAAACCAGTTTACCGTAGATTCAACAACAGCCACAGTAATAAGGATGTTAACAGCAGTAGCTGTTGCCATATCACTGATATCATTATAGCTAGGTATTATCATCAAATCTGATTGCAATATTCAATAAATCAAATAAAAATCAATAAAATAAAGAAAAATTGAAATGTAAAACCGTATGGCACAAAGATGAAAAAGATGATAAAATATAGGAGAGAGAGAGAGAGAGAGAGAGGAGGAGAGAGAGAGAGAGAGAGAGAGAATAGCTAATTCTGTTACAAAGTAAAGTGAAAAGATGAATTAATTGTAAGGTAATGGCACCCAACAGCCTTTCACGACAAATACAGCTTTGCATGGAAATCAGTTGGCGATTCTTAATCTTGCTTTTTTTCAATTGAGAGAAAAACTACATTGTAATAATAAAGATAAACTTATTAATTAGAAGAGAAACTTAGATTCTCTGCGGCAAATAAGGAATTCTTCTTAGAGATCACATCCGAAAGAAAGTTTGACTCCCCATGTCACTAGAAACTAGCGGATGACATTCCCACGGAACTTTCTTTTGGAAAAAAAAAATCGAAAAGTTATGAAAGTTACCATATTCCGAAATAGCATACCAATTTATTACAGGCTTTCTTTCAGATACATGTCGTATTGTATATATATATATATATATATACACATTCATTATATTTTATTTATTCACATCTATACATGTACTTGCATACATATAAAACACACTCATACACACACACACATATATATATATTATATATATAACATATATATATATATATATATACACGAGAGAGAGAGAGAGAGAGAGAGAGAGAGAGAGAGAGAGAGAGAAAATTTCCATACTAGCAACTGTGAAAATGCAAGACTTGAAAAGCGCATTGAAATCAGTAACAGACAAAAGATAAAAGATAGGCCAAACCCAAAATATAGTGATAACAGGATAGCGAAAAGTGTTAGCACAGGTCGTGAATATGAGAGGGTAGTTTTGGGCATCGCCGTACATCACGGTCGTATTGCAACATAATTGATGCAAAGGAAGGTTTAGCGTTACAAGCCACTAGAGCTCGCGTGCGATTTAGAGGCGAGAAGTTTGCATAAATGAGGAGGAGGAGCTGCATGGGAAGGGACGGGGAGATAAAAACCCAAGTATAAAGAACCAAAATTGAAAACAAAGGCAGAAATGAAGGCATAACATATATTGTAAAGCCAAAGAGGTGACAGGATCATCGGAAGAAAAATGGCAGAGGGAAGAATAGTAACTTTGAATATGAAACAAGATCATACAAATAGGCAAAGAAAAGTTCAATGCCTGAAGTGGAACAAGAAGGTGAAAGAGGAAGAGATGAAATAGAAAGAACCATATGATGGAGACAGAGGAGGAAGTGACAGTGGAGGTTGCCTGGGTCACTGGGAACTGGTTCAAGAGCAGAGAACAGGAACGGCGCCCTTAAAGGTCAGGAACCGGGTTTGAGGGCTACTTCTCGGGGTGATAGCCACTGGGGAGAGGGAAGCCGAGGGGAGTAGAGGGTAAGAGTGATGCGTTGAAAGACTCTTAGTTTCGTAAGGGGGGGGGGGGGGGGCGAAGAAATGGAGAGGAGGGGATGATCTTGGGTAGGGCAGGTGTGAAAATGAGGAAATATACAAATACAAGATTACACATGAAACATGAAATCAGTTTTAAATTAAACCAATTCGTCTCACATTATGAAGTCGGTTTTGTCTAATGATTCCTTAAATAAATTTATGAACTGCAATTCTGTGACCTAGTGAAATACACACACATATATTTCTAAGCTTCTAATAAAAATTAGTATTAGTGCTCCAAAAACTAGTGTTGCGCTTGTTTTATACAACAAGGAAACATTGTTTCTATACATTAATACTTGGGTATAATGAAAAGGTGACTAACATTGGCCAATAAATTAACTTAAAAATCGGGAAACAGATAAGATGCAAAGTAGACGAGAGAGAGAGAGAGAGAGAGAGAGAGAGAGAGAGAGAGAGAGTCTAGGATAACTATGCTGACCGACATGATATAAGCAATGTTAAGGAAAAAACTAAATACGAATTAGGTAGAGGAAAGATAACAAGAGTCAAGGTGAGGTAACAATAGTCACGTATAAAAGTTAGCACAACTTAAAAATTAATTGAGGAATAATAAGGAGGAAAACGAGGGAAAAAATAAGAGATATGTATCAGTGAAAAGATGCTCCAATTATTCTGCCATAAAGTATGACAACAAAGAACAGTCCATTTTCAAAAGGTCTGAGTTTAAGTCTATTTTATCTCTTTCATTTTAATTTCTTCAAATGGTGGAAATGACCTTCCGATTCCTTTCGTCTCACAAACAATTCTCGAATTTTTAAATTCCCGCAAAGGGCCGAGGAAGAAAAAAAAATCCTTGAATTTTTGAATTCCCGTAAAAGGCAGAGGAAGAAAAGTGACTTCGTTGCCCATAAAAGTGATTTAAACAGAAGGATTTTACATTCATCATTAATGCAAAGGCGTAATGACACCCCGAGGTGAATGTCAGTCACTAAAAGTGGTAAAAACCCTTTTTTTGGTGTTTCAGTGGTTCGGAAAAAAAAAGGCGAAGTTGCTCCGTGTGTGGCCTTGACTCAGGCTCACTAGAGGCTACTGAATGAAAAGCAAACCAAAGAAATACCAAAAAGGAAACGGATAACATGAGGATGTTCTCTCTCTCCCGTCATGACTTAGACTTTCATGACTTTGCTGCCAGCTGTTACTGAAATGAACCATCTTTGTTCTTTATCCTCCCTATTGTGTATCACTCTCGCCTCGAAAAAGAAGAAAAGAAAAAAACGTATCCTATCGCGTCCCTTTGAACGTTATCATCGACCAGAACGATGCTTACCGCCCTCCCAATGCGAGTGAATACAGACACCCATCGCTTAACACTCGACGCGGGCGAACTTCTTAGGCAGTAAAACCACAGGTAAATAACCTCTTCGTTCAGTTCTTTCGTCATCACTTTCCTGTTCTTTTCCTTCTCATTTTAAATAACTCCTTAATTTACATATTTCCTTCCTCTAGCCCATTCGGTTGTGACGTCAATAAATCTTTCCATTTTCTATTACCAACCAATTTTGACTTTTCGTTTTTTATCTAAATCATTCATTTTCTTTTTAATGTCTAAGACATTTCTTCCACATTACGAAGTTTACTCCAACAAACTTTATAACAATTCCAATTGTATCCCCTAATTTTTCTCCTCTGTGAGTTTCTCGTGTGAAAACTGACAGACCTTTTGTTAAAGATTCCACAACATACTTTTAGCCTCTATTGAACTATCATGGTCAGGGCAGTGCTTGTATCTAAACTTTAAAAAATCAAACATTCACTTGCAAAACTTGTATTATGCAAAACCTAGAGTAGTGATGTCACGTCTAAAAAAATATACGTCAACACTATAGACCGGGTGGATTAATTGTGCTCAACTGCGACAACTTCGGATCGGTCATGGTCTTTCAAAATACCGAGGGCGTGCGAGGAGTATGACGAAGACATTGTTGGAGGAGGAGGAGGAGGCAGAGGGAGAGCCTTTGGATTTTGTGTGTGAGAGGTGTGCTTGGTCAACGATGCAGAAAAAGCCCAAAAACTGTTTCTGTTCTCTTTTGGAACGACCAGGGAAACTCAAAAATATATGTAAATAGAAATCAAATACTTTAAAGGGCAAGAAATATATGTAGATTTTATAATCTCCGGGTTTCAAGCGCTAAAGTGTCCACCAACTACTATTCATGAAAATGAAATTTCTCTCGAATATAACAGAACTAGTTCTTTTAACATCAGAAAGAGACACAAACACGAATAGGGCTATGACTCATGTCTGGCAACTCAACATTCCTAAAAGTTCAAACAAAAAATTAACAACAACGAAATGGTCCCTCGCCAAAATGACCACAGCAGTCACATGCACTGAGCGGAGGAGCTCTCCAGGATACAGTGGAAAAATAAAAAGATATTCCCTGACTTCCAGAGCATGTCCACCAGTTAGCATGTATATGCATATGCCCATGTTATATAGGATAATGATAGCCCCTCGCATGCTGTAAACTTACGTAAAAGGTGACTCCGCTCCATTTTGGCTAGGTAAGTAAAAAAAAGAATAAAAGTCCGATGAGAGAGAGAGAGAGAGAGAGAGAGAGAGAGAGAGAGAGAGAGTCCATACATGACAATAATAATATCGGTAAGTGCTTCCATGAATATGAAAGTATCTAAATATAGAGCAATGTACAATGCCACTGAAAAATATACCATAATGGGTTCAAGAGAACCTTTCTCATAGCATTTAACCGTCAACTTGATGAGTTTCCGGGTGCCGTAATATGTCAAACAGACAAGCAGACATTCAAAGGCAAAAAAATATTATGCATGAAAAAAAAATGTTGTAGGTGCCTGTGCGTTTCCTCATATAATAATAATAATAATAATAATAATAATAATAATAATAATAATAATAATAATGATAATAATAATAATAATAATAATAATGATAATAATAATAATAATAATAATAATAATAATAATAATAATAATGATAATAATGATAATAATAATAATGATGATGATGATAATAATAATAATAATAATAATAATAATAATAATAATAACAAAAGAAAATTTAGGCAAGAATCTCTCTTCAGAGAGAATCCATCAAAACAAGCTTTTTAACGAAGCCGCAAGAGGCGCGAAATGACGAACACCTTGTGAACTAAAACACAAACGCCCATCGCTCGTCATCTGCTAAGGTATCATCTCAAGCCTTCTACGGGATATCCCAGTGCCCTCTCAGAACTCCTGACCCTCAATTGGCAGTCAATAGACGATAGCTGTCACTAAGGTCGTAGATCCCTGGGTTCCGGAGCACCAAAATTCGTCTTAAAAGCCGCGCCTGGAGATTTGTTAGACGGGTCTCACAGGACAGCTAAATTCTAATATCTGCTGTTTTCTCGCATCTAATTGTAAATCATTCTAAACTCCACGAACAGATGGGGATGTTCTTTAATCTACTAATATTATCTATAAAATATTTCCTAATATTCTTATCTAGACAAAATCGAAGTGGAGTAAAAAGTAGAGTGGGCTTCACCATGAAGGATGCGACCAGAGCAGACGGTTTTTGAAGTGTAACAATCTCTCTCTCTCTCTCTCTCTCTCTCTCTCTCTCTCTCTCTCTCTCTCTCTCCTTATATATTCATCTTAAAACATGCAAATCTAAGCATATCACAAATTACCTCTAAACTACTTATTAATAGTGAAAATAAGACCCTTACAAAAAGATGTTTCAAAATAAAATAAAAATATACAATCACAGAGTATTTAAATCCCTTCACATTATTCCTTTTCTACGAGGTTTGCAAGATGAGGAATGACTTCCTTATCTACGGTGATTCTAACATGGAAAAGAACAACTAAAAGGAACAAAGAACAATAAAAGCAGCACCAGCAGCAACAATGATCACACTAATTGTATTTAATTGATTACTTGTATGGGGTGCCACTTTGCCTGTGTTGTTTATGTTTGTGAATGAATTTGTATACTTGTATATACGTAAAAATATCCAAAAATCCTATTCTTTTTTCTATCTATCTATCTATCTATCTAGGTATATATGTGTGTATATTATATATACACATGTATATAATCATAGCATACATACATACACACACACACACGCGCGCGCAGACACACACACACACACACACACACACATATATATATATATATATATATATAAAGTACTTAAAATGCTTTAAAAATTATTCAAATCCTAAAGGAGGTAAAAAACTGAAGAAAAAGTACTAAACGAAAAAATGCACTAAAGACCGAACCGGATGACCCGACACGACACCCAAAAGAGGATTTTCTGGCACGAGCTTTAAACGCGAGGAAACCATCGGGAGGGAACCGACACCTACAGGTGCCTCTCGCTGGTTTTTTTCCTCTCCCGCCGCGGTAATCCATGAGGCACGCGCTTTCACGCTCACAAATCGAGGCCCCTCGCATGTTATCTACCCCCCAAAGATCTAGACTGAGACCATGCTGCCCCCTACCTTGGAATGAGCCACGCGTTGAATATGATTGAAGCGATTCTTCGCTGCTCTGGGCTAACCATAGCCAGTCCACGGGACAGACATCGCATCTTGAAGGAAGCGTAATTGGACACACCTTCAGTTCTCTTTTGCCTTTCTTTCGATGGCTAGCAAAATGCAAAAGCAGATAGATATTCTCTTGAAGGTTTTTTTGAATTATAACAAAATAGAAAGGCTAGGAGCAAGACACCATTGATAGGATTCTCTTCAATAGCAAACTTTGATGTTTGTTAATATATGCAAATATTAACATCTCTTGACTGAGTCCACAGGTAAAATAAAATACTCCCATTTCTTTAAATGTAACATTGAAATATTCCATCCTAACTGCTACCATCTTGTGTGTGTGTACTGAATTAATACATTGAAACACTTATACTGTAAATATCACATTTATATATCTATTTATCTGTGTGAAAATGAGTGGTTCAGTTGTCAATTGGTCAAGACACTCTTCACAATAGTAATAAAATTTGGATTCGATTTCAAAGACTCTTGGGATGATTAGGTTTAAAGATTTTAAAGGTCACTCATGAGTGAAGGCAGAGGCGAAACACGTCACTGTAGAGTCACACAGTATTTTAGATCGCCGAAGCCCCAAATCACTCAAACTTATGCTTGAGTTGACTTGAGAATAGAATGCTTCTCATGGTAGTAAGTCAATTACAGTGGGTTACAGCTAGGATGGAATAGTTCAATGTTATATTGAAAGGGTTAAAAATTTTGACTAACACACTAATGCATATATGGACATTCTGTTCAGATTCCATAAATTTATTTCGAACCTCCCAAGAACATAAAATAATTAATGCTTTTTATTTCCATTAAATTCACTTGTAATCTTCTTAACATAAAATACTCTAAATCCCACTGAGCAAATGCAATGTTAAAGAGTTGGAACTAGAGCTTAGTTTACGCATCTATTTTCCTCTTGTAATCACCCGTAAATAAGAATGCTCCCACCCTTACCCACCCACAACCAGGTGGTATAATCCCTCAGATAAAAGCCCTTCTCTAACATCATCTTCTAAGCCCCATATATCATTATCAACATCATCTCCGCCGTCTCCACACCCCTTGTGAAGATGCATTGGCGGTTACATTCACTTGATGGGAGAGATGAATGGGATAATTTTTTCTATAGTTTGGTTGTGACTTGGATCAATATATAATGCTTCTGATACAAAATATAACGTAGACAAAATAATGTAGATATTAGTTTTGCAAATTTCCCCATTCTGTTCACACTTGTGTCAAAGACCGTCGTGATTTCTTTGTATGTTCTTTAACTTGTATTTGAATATTTTTCTATAATTTTCAAATTCTTTATTTTCTTTAGCATTTTAAACTTGCAAATTTCAAGATATTTATGTATCTCTAAATAACTATTAAATACCTGGAAGCAAAATCAGGGCTTTAAACTAATAATTCAACTAACCGATAACAGCAGAGAAATATTATTAGAATCCTTTCACCCTTTTCCTTTCGACAAGTAAATCAGAAGCCGGTTTAAAGGACGACAGAAATACATTAATACCTCGAATAATTCGTTAATGAATCCATGAATAAATTAGTCAGTCTCAATCACTTGCTGTGTTCAGACCGAACGATATACTTACTTCTCTTCAGCGTTAATTGCTTTCGCCTGGGGGCAAATACCATGCTGAGGATATAATCATTAACTTATGAATAAGAGCGTCAGCCTGGCTACTGACTCCCAAAAATAATGTCTTCTCTGACAAATATTCCTTCAAAGAAAAGAGCAAACTAAGAAGAAAGCTGACAAACGGGAAGAAGACAGCTTATTCAGATAGGCAAAAACATAACCCAAACCAAGATTAAGTCCTATCTATAATGAGTTTTACTCAATTGTATGTGAAAATAGAGGCGATTAAAAGGAGTGGGAACTGGCAGGTAGAGGGAACGGGGTAGGAAGGTTTGATTTGACGATTACTGGCATGGCAGAAATGGAAATATAAGATATAATCTCGGCTACCAGCGAGTCTGGTAGAGAATAAGTAAATAAAAAAGAAAGGGCTGGTAGAGAATAAGTTAATCTCTCCTATATAATAAAGAGGAAATGTCTGGCTATATATATATATATATATATATATATATCTGTCCGGTTAGGATCAGTGGTATTGTTCAACGTATAACTACTTGGTCTTTACCAGTCCCTTGGGTAGGGAGAGTGGGAGTTATTAGGAAAAGGGAAGGGGGGAAGGGTTGAATCTGTCTGTGTATACATATCTATCTAAATATATAGCCGTCAATTTTGACGGGTCGCATACACTAGTAAAAAAAGGAAAGCTAAGACAGTAAATTAAGATCAAGCAAAAAAGGAAGAAGCTAATTGGATTACAAGAATAAAAGGGAATAAAATCATTGAATATGTTTTACAACGAGTCACATCAAATTGGTTGATTATATTATATATAAAAAAACACCTTACGTATGGCAGCAAGAAAAGGAAACAATTCAAATGGGAACAAGGAAAAAAAACTCAGAAAAAAAGGAAAATGAAGGATTTTATTTTCCCTGAATCAACAACCGCAACTAATCGAGCAAACCGACCCTCGTCTGCCGTAAGTCTCGCACTGACTCTAATCGAGGAATTAATGAGAGAATCCGTGTCATTGCTTCCCAAAATCATCAAGGGGGGAGGGAGGGCATGCATGGAGGGGTACGCACCCTCCGGAGAGAATGTGTGATGGCGGTGAGAAGACGTTTTGAGCAGTTAATGCACCGTCGGCACACCTTAATCATACCTTCCGAAAAGCGTGATCAGAGTAATTTGCGCATCCGCGGACACGGACATCTAACCGGCCTGACGGGTAACTGCTTAAAGCACTACCGAGTTTAAAAAGCGAATTCCAAAAAGAAGCAATTCTTACTATAATTTCCACTTCCCCCATACCTAGGAAAAATCTCCTCTCTATTTATTTCTCCCTCCCATGAAAATATTTTTTCCGGTCATTTTCCAGTGGGGATCTGGTTACGAGCGAACGCCACACTGTAACATTACTCCGTCCCAATGATGGAAATGACATGGTCTTCAATGAGCGGAGAGTTCCGTAATAATAGTTATCGCATCGTCTTCAAACGCTTTCAAGAACTTACCCCAACCAATTATTGTTCTTAAGAGAGACGATCAAAGCGTCATTCATTTCCGCCAAAAAAGACGGTAAGAGATTATACAACATTTAACACTCCCCCAAAATGCTCATCAACTCCGTATGCAATTGTCACAAGGACTGTGGAGTTACGCAGGGTGAGGACCGGAAAGGAATCGGGAAAACTATAAAACCTCAAATAAAATGAGCAGAGAGAGAGAGAGAGAGAGAGAGAGAGAGAGAGAGAGAGAGAGAGATTGCAGCGTAGCTGTAAAATATTATTTTCAATTTTCATTTTAGGGAATATATCTTCATCAATCATGAAGCTCTCTTGATTATGCAACTAAAAATTACTTTAATGTCGATAGAAGCAAATATAACTATCAGCGTAATATATATATATATATATATATACTGTATATATAATATATATATATCATATATATATATATATATATATATATGGCTAGTCTATAGCGATAACTGGCATAGCGAATATCCAAAGGTAAATCAAACATCATATTATATGCTAAAAGCAAAAATTCTTCAGTGATAAAACTCCAATGATTCAGCAGTATTCCGAAAAAAAGGGAAGATTATTCGTCGGGTAATGCTACTCTCCCAAGCTACTATCAATCGCTAAATTTCATAGCACATTTTTTTTCATGCTTCATGATTTCGTTTATTGCTATTCGTGTATAAAATCGTTTTCAAGTAACAAAAAAAAAAAATCTAACAAAAGTTATCATAGTATTCCTTTAGAAAATCGCTTTAAAGCAATAAAAATATCTGACCAAAACGACCACACTTTGAAGAAATAAATAAGAAATTAAATATCGATTAAAATCAATTAAAACTAGAAAGTAATGCTTAAGAAAATGGGATAAAAATCGAGTGAATGAAGATGAATGTAAGAGATGTACACCTGAAAGGAGAGTGCTACCGAACAAGAAATGAGCCGTGAAATACCGCGCGATAAGGGAGGAGACACCTGCTTTGCCTCAATGCCATGTGACAGTCATACATTAAACTTGGCTCCACTATTAATCGGTTTAAAACGCTCGCTTAATCCTCATCACTCCTATCAGAACGGGTAGGAACAACACCCTTGTGAGGTCATTGGACCGAGAGAGAGAGAGAGAGAGAGAGAGAGAGAGAGAGAGAGAGAGTAGCATTGCATTCCATATTTTGGCCAAAGATGTTACTTTAAAATCTTTGACTACTCATTCTACTACTGTAATTGAAAATCTCGTCACATAGATATGCCTTTGGATGTTTACGACACTAATTGTATTAGTATAAAAAATTCTACTTATGAAAGCAAGTCCAAAGAATTGTTATATGAACATCCAATATGAAATTTTTTTTTTTTTATTCAGTAAACAACGTACAAACTAGTAACATGAAATTAAGTTGTCAAAAACTAAAAACTCTGTTTATATGAAAATCAAGATACATTTACCTCATTTTCAAAAAATCAAACATCAAGGTTTTACACTTACAAATGAACAACCCAGAAGTTTCTATTATTTTGTATGAAAAAGAGGAATCAAAATAAGAACATCCTTAAGGACTTCGAAAGAGTATTAAGGAACAGATATGCAGTACTATCAATTTGCAAAATGTAAGGAATGTAAGGAAAATTAAACAGACTTGGAAAAGAACCTGATAAAAAGGCGACTTTATTTTAACACATTATTAAAGATAAACTGAATTACATTTTTCGATCATCCTGATCTAATAAATTCATGGAGACTGTCCTGTAAGACACTTCTGTACAAACATCCAATCCATCGAGACAAGACAAAAACGCAACATTGAATTATGGACCAGGATAAACTTTTGATATATATATATATATATATATATGTGTGTGTGTGTGTGTGTGTGTATAAATGCACATAAATTTCCTATACAAAATACTGTGGTTTCGTTCCCAGACAATCAAGATGAAACATATTTCCTTTATAATCCCCTGTACAGTACAAATAATACCCTTATGGTAATGGTTATTTTGAGAGAGAGAGAGAGAGAGAGAGAGAGAGAGAGAGAGGAGAGAGAGAGAGAGTGTGTGCTGGCCCTAACTGGCACATGCTGAAATTCAACGCAGGGCAAACCTGAAGAGTTTGTACTAAGGTACGACAGGTGGCAGCAGCTGTCTAGCCACTTATCCCTCTCCAGGCGATTAGAAGATTTTTTAGGGTAATGCCCTCCCTGAGGTCGGGTTGAAAAGGGGAGCTTCGCTTCCTTAGAACCTTCGAAACTGTAACGGTTGCAGATACAAATGCTCAAACATCTGAGCGAATAGCGGATTGAACAACATGAAAGGCGGAAAAAATACAGGATTATATATAAGATCCAGCAGATGCACTGTCATTGCTATTAGTTAAGCTGTGATACAAATATGTATACTTTAAGAGAAATGAAATGGAATCAGCATAAAAAAAATCTGTTTGCGAAACACAGGTTTGAGAATAGACGGAACACCGTCATTCTGTGTCATTCAGGAAAGTTAAAGTTAAACATTGATTAAAAACCCGAAGGTCAATGAAATTGTAAAGATGTGAAATCTTAAAAAATAATATTAATACTCACTATTATAAAAAAAAGGAGAAAATCCCGTCCCGTTATAAATAAAAATATCTAGTAAAAGAAAATAATATACACGTCATTATTACTATATTTACAAATTAAAAAAAGAGTAAGATGCATAAAAAGTCCATCAAACACAATCAAACTTTTTGAGTTTCTTTTCTTTATGATTAGTGTTATTCGAAATAAAATGTGTAAATCGAATAACAATCATGCAGCTCAACATTTCATGGGTACCCAGTTTTTGGCAACAGAATATCAAATGGTGAATGAACTAGCAAGGATAAATCGTTTAAAAAATCTAGCAGAATTTTTAATAAAAAAGCAATAAGCCGGTCGGTCTACTTCATCTTTTTTTTTTCTTCCATGGCAACCAGCTAAGAGAGAGAGAGAGAGAGAGAGAGAGAGAGAGAGAGAGAGGTGCTTACATGTTGAGGACTAGTCACATCTGAACGGTAGCACTGTATCGAGATTAATCAATTATAAATCACTACCGAATTATAGCAGAACAAAGTGGAGGCAGTCACCCGGCAACTTTTCCAACCGTGTGTAAGAGAGAGAGAGAGAGAGAGAGAGAGAGAGAGAGAGAGAGAGAGAGTTCTCCCTCTGCCTTGAAATGATCTAAGAAATAAATGGCATGGAAGGAAACAAAGTTCATTTTAAACAGATTTAAACTAGCTAATAGAAACACAAAGCACTTATATATTATGTATACCTTTACAAAACGCGAATAATACACACATGTGTAAATTAGAACACTAAGTCGGTTCAACGTAGCAAAAAGAATGTTGACTTTTGCAAGGACCTACACTCTATTAGTCACTAATACACACACACAAACATACATTGTATGTATATATATATATATATATATATATATACAGACACATCAAAAACAATGCAGCCGTTTCTAGTTCACTGAAGGACAAAGGTTCATATGTCAATTCATGTCTGGGGTTTGGCCAGTTTTCATCAACACTTTGGCCAGTGTAAAGGTGGCCCCTGTCAAGAACAGCTTTGCTGATGATGGCAATATGATATATACATACATACATACATAAATATATATGTCTGTTGACCTTAGCAGTAAACTAAGAATTAGATAACAAATCGACTGTGGGGGGTAGAAGCAAGTTGCCACAGGACTAACAATCTCATCCTTAAATACCTGTTGACGAGGAAACACTGGGTAAAACAGTTGGGTGAAAATTCCGTAGTCTTATAAAAATGGAAGAATATCTCACTAATCTAATCCCATTACCGTTCTCGAATTGGGTTGTTAAGACTTTTAAAATAGAGTTTCCTGATTATAGCAGAAAGAAGATTGGCAATAACAAGACTATTAAATATTCATCGCTATTGCCGTTGCATACTTGGATATTATGAAGTATGAAACACCCCCGGTAAGTACTTCCATCGATCTCCCGCTGGGATAAGCTGTTTATGCAAATGAGGATGAATATAATCGTGCTGGTCAAATGCAAGACCAAACTAAAGCATTGACCCAGCTCGAGAGAAACAAGAGGGAAGTTTAAAAGTAATGGGTGTTTATATACCAGTAATTTCCTTTCATTTTTCTAGTGTGCCCAGAATGCTTTTTTCCCATTTTTATTCTACCTTTTTAGGGATTTATTCTAGCTGACCTTCGTCTAGTATACATTGCCGAGATAAATTGGATGCATACATATAAATGAGAATATACGACGTGAAAATGGATTACCATGGAGAGAGAGAGAGAGAGAGAGAGAGAGAGAGAGAGAGAGAGAGGGGGGTAATGTGATAAAAGGGCAAACTTGGTTTTCCTTTTTCAAGGTTATATCTCATATATTTTCATTTCTTGGGATAAGAAGCTATCTTTCTTTTCCTGACATAACAGCTAAAGCACCTAATTGAACTGCACATACTAACAATTTTTAAATTCAAAACATGTAACTAGAATTCCCCGATAAAACTATCTGTAGGTATGAAAATTGTAGCATATAGTAAATAAAAGATAAAAGAAAAATACATTATAAACAACTGTATAAAACGAAAATCTATTGTGGATCTTAAAACCAAAAAAAAAAAAAAAAAAAAAAAATAAGGATGAGCGGGTAACGAAACCCTGGACACTGTTGCAACTAACAGGACCAATGTCCTGGAGGTAGAGGACGAGATGCAGCAGGTGGGATCCATTCAACAGATTAAACGGGACAGGAATGATGCGGATGAGAATGCCAAAAATACATTCTTTAACATAAGGATTTCTGAATATCACCCAATCGCGCTCTCTCTCTCTCTCTCTCTCTCTCTCTCTCTCTCTCTCTTTGTAAATATATACACAAACACATTTTAATCTCTCTCTCTCTCTCTCTCTCTGTATATATACTATATATATATATATATATATACATACTGTATGTATATGGAAACGCAGTTACCTTTTCTATTGCTGTGGAATGGTGCATCTATATATATATATATATATATATACATATATAATATATATATATATATTCAATATGATATGGAAACTCCTCCGAGATCATCTTCGCAATTGCTGAGGAAAAACGGTCCAGTCATGAGCAACGGTTGTGAGCGGGTATGGCATTGGATGCCCACCAGGTAAAGTGCAGCCAGCCATGTGTAACCAACAACACTTCGCAGTGGGGTATACCGTATTTCCCCTGCAGGGGGACTTTGCTCTTCTCTGTTTACATTATTCTTTTTCACTCTTCTCTTCATATTTTCTTTTATTTCTTTGGTATTGTATTGTTTTTTCCTTTCAGCGTTTTTTCATTTAACATAACAACAAGGGTTTTACTTTCTTTTCGTCTGTCAGTTTATCTCGGTTTCTTGAGTTACAACAAAACACCATTGAAGAAAAAGTTATAGAAATAATGAGTTGGCATTTCAAACAATTATCTCTGGTTCTGTATAAGTGCGCACATAACATAACATATGGTTGTTGCATTCGTTACACCTGTATATCGCATGGAGTAACGAGAGAGAGAGAGAGAGAGAGAGAGAGAGAGAGAGAGAGAAACCGAATAAACAATAGTGAAATTGAATAAGGTTATAATTCAAATTTTAGTATAGCACGTATAAGTAACGGGCTTAGTTCTTTTTATGTAACAATGTTTAGTTCTAGAATACAAAGAGCACATTGTTTGTAGTCCCAGCATACTGCTCAGGGCAAGGTGTGGACGATTTATATTCAGAAAATTTAAACCACGCAATCTTAGAGGAAATATTATCATAAAGTTAATGTACAGTTTGAATACGTTAGTAAATGATATCTACACGTTCTCGTGAAATTATTTTAAGTACAAAAGGAAGAAAATTTTAGATTTATTTCAAATAAAAAAATAAAAAATTTTTGACTGATAATATAGTAACTTGCACATAGGATGAAGGACATTGCTATAAAAACAGGGATAAGCGGATACACCAGGGCATTTGTAAACATATAAGCATGGATAGTGTCAGTTCCTCGCCACTCTGATGAATATTAATCTCGACAAGACATTGCAAAGGATT
>NC_090764.1:42984678-42992178 GCF_036898095.1 Palaemon carinicauda
AAATATTAGTCCCTAAAATTGGTTGGGTATAAATCTAAAGAGACGCCGAGCATAAATGGACACTCCCTTCCCTCTACTATTTGCCTCACGGCATGTGAATCCTCCCTCACCCGAGGTCATCCTTGAAATAAAAAGGACTCGACATCTACTCCTCCTCCACCAAGGAGTAAGACCCTCGAGTTATACCAGAAGAGAACATGATTATTTTTCATCAGCCGACGGACCACCTTGCATCGCCGTACACACTTCCATTAAAATATCACGATCTTCAGATGAATATTGATTATACGTTTGCGAGTGTGCTTGCATCCAAGCATTACATCCGCCAGAAGACAATGTTTACGATCAACGATGTAACAACCATAAAGGAGAGGTAAAAGAATAGCTGATCTGGATGTTGCTGAAAATTCCATTAGCTATACTGCTGGCATTAGCAATTGTCTTTTGGAGGCACGTAGACGAGATAATGAAGTTCCATGACTAGCTATATGAGGGAGATTGAGATAGAGATAGGGGTGGAGGGGTGGTGGGTTACCAACACTAAATCATATTACATTTCACACATTCTAAAAATCGTGAATTCGTCTCTAACTTATAATTGATATCTTCATCTCTGTCGTCAATGCTTTTCTAAGTTTCAAGCTTGTTTGATAATTTCCTGTTCCTTACGCATGATGTATACAACCTTCGTTATCTATATTTCCCATTTCGATTTCATCCTTTCACTGTCTTTACTTTCTTATATTCAGCACGTCGGTGTACTAATTATCAGAGCTCCAACAGCAAATATGTTTTGCATTATTTATCGTTAACTATCCCGAAGCAAATTAACAATATCAATAATTCATGTAGTTAAGAGAAAGAATATCAGGTAAAGTTTCTTTGGGCTGCAGATGAGTAGACAAGGTGTAGGAGGAGGGTATCTTTAAATTACTCAAATTATGGTTGTCTTTTCAGAAAGACCAAGGGACTAAGCGAAAACCTAACACCAATCATACTACTGTCTCGATTGCACAAAAACCTAAACATCTCCTTAATAAGAACATGGGACAGGTTACAAACATAAATGGTTCATTCATGACTTAGCAATTAAACGAATATAGTTAGTAGAAATAACTTGATGTTGCCAGTATATATATATCGATCTATGCCCATATATATATATATATATATATATACATATATATATATATGTATATATATATATATATATATATGTGTGTGTGTGTGTGTGTGTGTGTGTGTAAGAAGACAGGTTTAGCCTTCTAAAAGATATGCAATAACGTAGAACACAATAATTATGATTTATCTGGTTCCCCTTTTCATAGTACAACAGTGATCATCCACAACTTGTCAGAAGTGATCAATCAAAGGTAATTTTACAAAACCAACTTTTATAATCCACTAGATCACTTATTCTTGCATCTTAATCTGTATTATTTATACATCCGAAAATCACAAAGGAAAAGCGCAATATGTTCATGTATTTTATTGTGTATCAAAACGATAAACATTGAAAGTAATGATACAATTAGAATAATACAAGTCAAATTATTACCGCTGTGTCAAAAACGCCACGTCAATAAAGTATTCTATCGGAGAGGGAGGGGGTAAGGGAGGGGGGGGGGGCATGTCCTCGGACATCGTGCCTGAAGCCATTAATTCTTCAGTCTCGCCCCCAACAAACTCCTCTGCCTGACTTCGATTGGGTAATTCCGACGGCACAGAGAGAGGAAACAATAAATCTCCAAACGGTAAGTACAGAGAGGATACATCTCATTAGGATATTCTTGGCCCCCTAAATCTTTCTCCTCATCTAATCCTTGGTAAAAGGAAATCAGGATAATATCCTTTGAGAATGCACAGCCAAGATAGTCGGTATATTTGAATTTTGGAACTTCCTGCAAGGTTCTAAAAAATGTGGCATATATAAAAGGTTTTTTATTACTCTCATTTCTCAACTTCGCACTCGAGTGCAACATAATATTTTTTTGTAATTTACGCACAAACGAATGAAATCAGAATGCATATCCTTTCGTTCTCTATATCTTCCATCTTGGATGGTGGTTGGGAGGCGAAATATTGTCTATTTCAAAGATACACCTAAATCATAAACTTCTTACAAGCTTATTCACTTAACAAAAACTTAAGCCAATGATCTCTTTGTAAGTTAACTCTTTTTCTAATGATCGTGGAATCAACTAACATTCTAATATAAAATAAAACTGGTTATGATAATAATAAGGATAATAATAAATTAAATTCATTCTATGCTCAATTTGGCGATATAATTTATACATTGCTTCTTTTATTTAAAAAATTCGAAGACAATCAAAACATACATATTACATTCGTTCCTAGAATGTAATCACAATTCTTCTAACTTTAACCATAGGAGCTTGTCCGCCACACAACTCCGTATTCTAATGTCATCGGTGTTTCCTTCAAAGTTTCTAATTAATTTTACGATTGATTAGAAATTCCAGCGAAATGGTAACACAAGATAAGAGGAATCATCGCACACTTAAAGGAGTAAACATAAACAGGAAACATTTAAAGACGATAAAATCGTTGAAGTTTGAGGAAAATAGAAAACATTAAACAGTATAATTTTTTTTTTTTTGTTAAAAGATATCTCTCGTAAAATGGGATAGGAAGCCATTACCCAAAGTGTATAGAATGATAGGGAAAAAGATAAAATAGAGAGAGAGAGAGAGAGAGAGAGAGAGAGAGAGAGAGAGAGAGAGAGAGAGAGAGAGATAATTGTTCTATTAATGGCTTGCAGATTGAACAAACTGTAATATAAAAGAAATGTAATCACTTGATCCCAGTAAGTGGTCTACCGCGTTTTGTGCTGATATGTTATCTCGGAACACTGGATGACGCCAATAAGCAAGACGAAGTCTTTGCTGCAATTATATTTCTACCATGTGATATGATAACATCATTACTGATTATAATTATAAAAGAAATAGCAATAATAATCCTCATCTTATTCCGTAGTACGAATATGAAAGGAATACCAAAGCACTTTCTATTGAAGTGAAAAGGGCAATTATCAGTACATTTCACTCCTAAGTTGATTGCATGAAGGTTATTTCTAGTAAAGCTAAGACTTGAAAGGAATAACAAAGGTAGAAAATAGGGGTAAGTATAAATACCTCAGTAGTAATGTTATATTATTTATGAGATTATTCTCTCTCTCTCTCTCTCTCTCTCTCTCTCTCTCTCTCTCTCTCTCTCTCTCTCTCTCTCTCTCTCTCTCTCTCTCTCTCAATATGATGATATGGACAGGTAAAATTCCCCATGACAGATGATTTCCGGTCATGAACAAGTTTCAATCTTGAAGAAGAAAAAGAAGAAGGAGAAAGAGAGAGAGAGAGAGAGAGAGAGGAGAGAGAGAGAGAGAGAGGAGAGAGAGAGAGAGAGAGAGAGAGAGAGAGAGAGAGCAACTTTTAGGTCCTTCAATCTAGGCCTGACCACACCCTTTTTGGGCTACAATGAGCTGATAGGATTCGGTGCAACAGGCAGTCGATAGCAGCACAACTTTTCAACCAAGCGAAAAAGAGATTTCGCTTAGCTTGAACTAAATACAATTCATTAAGATAACAATAATTTTCATTAGATGTTAATGTAAAAAAGGTAGATTCCAGCAGAAATGTTATCATAACAACTGGTATTATCTAAATAATGAGGCACTCTTGGCAACAAATTAATCCATATCAAGACACAAAGTTTGAGGTGGACTATCAATTAAAAATCACATACTTGGGGTTTTGTGTTAATCCAAATAATGTACGAAGGTAAGAAACCAATCAATCTCTCCCAGAGAGAGGGAGAGAGAGAGAGAGGGAGAGAGAGAGAGAGAGAGAGAGAGAGAGAGAGAGAGAGAGAGAGAGAGAGGTGGATGTTAACGAAAATTCGTTAATTTCGTTGGTAGCAAATTTCTAATATACCACTAACTAGAATAATTTCGGAATAGAAAACGTTTTAACTCCACACTGTTATGTATTTGAAAATGTTAAAGTTGCGGAGACCTTTGCTGTAAAATGCACAATATTTACACCATCCACGATCATATAAATAATTTCAATAATATCTATTCCGCAAAGAAACCCATAAACAGAAAGGCAAATCCCAAAGCATCCTTCCTCTTGCAGCAGGATTGGGGTTTAATCCCGCATCAAGACCAAATGCGAGCAAACAATAACCCTTGGTAACAAGCTCGGTTGATTAGATCTGGCTAAAGCCTTGATCTAATCCCCAAGCTTTAAAGCCCTCACAGATAGACCTCCAATCCCCTTCAGCGGTATCTGATTCGACAGCGCTAATCCAAAGAGCCGATTTGCGGAGTCTAACACTTCAAGTTCTATTGGCTTCTTCCTCATTCAGGATCTTCAACATCTTTTAGGATTCCAAAGGCATGCAAAGACATTCAATGTTAGAGACCTCTTACATATAATAATACACCCATACAACATAGATATTACATATATGTTATAAAGATTTATTTTACTGATTTTTTATAAGCTTGCAAAATCTTTATAGTCATTATTGTTGTCAAAATAATAACACTAGAGACAAAGTGTCAAGGATTAAAGTGGAAACCAAACTACAATGTCGTTATATAATCGTTAGGGTTGATGTAATGATAAACGACATTGAATGCATTCAATTAATACAAAATTATATAAACAACGCATCCAAAATATACTATACTTAAGAGAAATACACTAGAGAGAGAGAGAGAGAGAGAGAGAGAGAGAGAGAGAGAGAGAGACCGGGTGTGTAGGGATGTAACAGTAACAAGTTCTGGCTAATATACTGGACAATTTATCCCGAGTGACTAACAAACGAGGGCAAACTCAATTGAGCTTACAAGGTAATCCCCGTGAAGCAAGGGCATGTGCTGACACACGGTCAGAGACATTTCGAAAAAAAAAGCAAACAACGGTGAAGGTTTGTTTGTCCTAGAAGTTTTGCTTACTTATTTTTCCTAAAATAGGCCAAAACATTGTAAAATCGGACGTAGCCAGGAGTACGATCCGAAAAAAAACGGAAAATGTGTATGAGAGAGAGAGAGAGAGAGAGAGAGAGAGAGAGAGAGAGAGAGATTTGCTCATGATTTAATACAGGAAATGCTTAAGATACAAATAATTTTTTCATTGATCTCATTCCTGTTACTAACTCCCCAAAGCAAAATTCACATCGTGAACTGGTTTCTAGCTAAAATCGCAATGATATATGCCGAGATGTCTCGGCGTGAAAGGTGAAATTGCCATAGCTATTGCTCTTCTATAGTCCTATTTATAATTGTTCTATATACCAAGGAGGTTTAATAAGCCCTACTTGCTATATGCGTCTTTAAGTCAACTTCGAATATTTATAAACAACACAGAGTTCCTCACTGAATAGTATATGAACTCTGCTCCTGCCTTAGCAAAATACAAGTTTAACAACAACATACAACAAATACTGTACTACGTAGTTAGCAAAAACTCAAAATGAGAAAATTGGGGATAACACAACGCATTTCCATACAGCATAATTACACACGTAATTTAATACCTATGTAATTTCACAACCCATCCCCGACAAAAAATGACAGTAAATTAACCGCCTGACCATTGATTTCTGATCCTAAAAAATAAAGGTCTGCACAGAATATGCAAAAAGACGAGTCTACAAATAGCGCTCTAACTAGTTGGTTAAAGCTTAGCCTCAAAGGGGTCGTGTTGTTTACACCCCAGCAGTGTAAAGAAACTGACTCGAGCAAGAAGGTAAAAGACACGGTGCTGCTCGCAAAATTAGTATACCCTGGAGCTCCGTATTGCTGGCTTTAGTTTATCAGGTGCCTAACATAATGACGTCATAGAACTTTTTACTGTAACTGCATGTGGAAAGAGAGTGTGTGTTACGCATTTAAATCTGATATTACAATAGCATCCATTAACATTTACAATGATATTCATTAATATTTCCTTTTACATTTGCTGAATTAACTGATGATTAAGCAAAATTGTACGAATTGGCCATGATAGTGTATAAAGAGACACTTCCAATTAGTCACTTAAGTATTTCAATCTTATTTTTTACTTTAATTTCTTATGGAATTGCTTCGTCGATTCATTCCCCACACCTTTTCAAAATTTGGGGATCTCCGATAGACAAATACGACTGAGTGGAATGTGAGAATAGTTATGACATGGATGTACCTTGATATATCCATAAGTAATTTAATATAATTTTAGGCTCTGGGTCTTACCTGGTCAGGAGGGGAAAGCAATGGTGATTTGCTCCCCCCCACCGCCTTCCAAACTTAACCTTGCCTAGAGTAAGGTTTAAACTAAACCTTCCATAACCTTATGTGGGGTTAGGTGGCTTTGTCCCAAACTTAAACTCGCCAAGCACCGTAAAATGAACGGCAGTTGGAATTACAGGGTACGCAATAAATTAGATAGCCATTATAAAACATTGGACTAGTAAACCGACAGTTTTGGAAGGAAATTTGTTTGATGGACTGTAGAAAGGAGATGGAAACGAATCTCCCCTATATAAGAAAGAGAAAGTGTCTATTCTATATATATATATATATATATATATACACACACATATATATACATATATATACACACACACACATATATATATATATACATATATATATATATATATATATATATACTGCATATATTCCGGTAAAACTCAGCGGCATTGCCAGAAGTATAACTACTCAGTCTCTCCCCGTCCCTCAGGTAAGAGAGAGAGAGAGAGAGAGAGAGAGAGAGAGAGAGAGAGATTACTATGGTTAGTGGGGGTGCAAGTGCGCATGTGAATATCAATCTAAATATGTAGCTGTTACTTTTGACGGGTCACGTACACTATAATCACAATAATTAGTCACAAAGAAAAGCGTAAAAACAAATCCCAATGTAGACTTTCAGTATCAACGGCTTCTAAAATTTCACTGGGACGTAATAAACCTCAAAATATAACAAGCATTACCGAACTGCTTTATTTATGTTGTAGTAAGAGTGAATAACGAGATTGCATTACATTACGATTAGCATCATAATCTGAAATTTTCCGGCATTTTAATTGTCCATAAATTTAAGGTAATCTCAGAATAAACAAACTTTGGTAAGAGAAACAGATCCGACAAATTCAACGACAGTAACATTCAACCAATTACGAGAAAAAACATTATCGGAATTGCAAGAAAGTATTTGACCAAACATTCGACGTCAGCTAATATTAGATATTACCATTACGAAGTCTGAGAAAATGCCAACACATTCTAACATTTGACTTTCAAAATACTCAATGACAAAGAACTTCTTCATCATACAAGTAGCTCAATGGATACGTTGTTGCCATTACCTAATTTAAATAAAATTATTGAACATAACCGACGAGACTGCAAGTAGCTCGTAAACTCATAACCAAGACCAGTAGCTATTTTATTGTTGTTGCTAGATATAGCTGGCAATAAAATCAACA
>NC_090764.1:42997178-43004678 GCF_036898095.1 Palaemon carinicauda
AAGACAGACGGATGCCAATTGCGAGGGGTCGACACCGAAAGTTGTAAACTGTAGAAAGAAAACTCGATTTGACATGGAGGTGAGAAACCGTGAATAATGGAAATTACTTTGATGGGGTGAGTGGATGAAGGGGGAAATGAGTTGATAGGATCCCATGAACACCCTGTTATTCTGAATGACATTTTTCCCTAGTAGACCTTCTATTTGCTTCGCCCTGTAACGACTTCTGTTCCTAAAAAGCGATTTGATTTAGGGTATATTCGAATGCATATAATTGAAAATAAACATTCTCATGCCATACCATGAGATAAGAAATTTTCGAAATGAAGTGCCTCCTAAATCTCAGTCTGTCTACTGAAGAATTTATTTCTTGACTGCGACATTAGGATTTACTCGGATAAACTCCACATACAAAATTTATTGAGCCTATCCACCTTTGGCATCCCCAAAAACTAATTAGATATATTAATACCTTTCCAACATTTTCGTAAACTTGTGCCAATGAAACTATATGATTAGTTTAATATTCTAACAAATGTATCTTAATCAAATAAATTACTTAGAGTAACTGAAATACAGTTTTTAAAAATCAACTAAGCATTATACTCCGGCCGTCAATGACCTTAACAGCTATAACGCCAGATAGAATCTAATAAATCAACTGTACATCAAAGAGAAGAAATTGCCGATACACTGAGTAGAAATATTTTTCATGACATTTATTAAGAGTTCTTTAGTTATAGGCATGGTTGCCTTTACATTCTTCTCCATTCAAAACTACTTAGGTTTGTTATTGTGTTAAAAGAAATGTGCGTAACTTCCAGATGCTATCATACATACAAACAATATATAAATTATATATATGTATATACACACACACACACACACATATATATATATATATATATATATATATATATATATATATATATATATATATATTCAAATAAGCCATCTTTCTTCGTGGCCAAGTGGTATGTTACAGTTCATACAAGTTTCTTGCACCAGGGTTAGATTCCCAGCCGGTCAGAAGCTATTATCTTTGTGTGATTTCGCCTGGGCTCTGATCCCGATGTCGTTAGGAGAATCCAGACACTAAAGTATAAAAATATATGGCTTATTTGAATATGAAAAACACGTCTAAATGTGCAAAATTTATCATTATATATATGTATATGTATATATATATAAATATATATATATATATATATATATATATATATATGTATGTATGTATGTGTGTGTGTTTGTGTGTTTATGTGTGTGTAAGTATATGAATATATATATATGTGGGGGCCAATGGAAAGCTGACACAGTGGACAATACCCTTCTCAACCCTATCATTAAGAAGATAATCCACGGAGACCGACCACCAGACATGCATCAGAGGTCAAGACTTCCTCCAACCGGCTCAACAATAAGAACACGCACCTGAATGTAATTAAATTTGGCTAATCCTTCCAGCAATTATAACAACTATAGAACAATTGAACACACCCTTTTGCTTTCATATATAAACCGTCACTCTCCACTGTAATTCTCACTTTTACCTTACATCCTGAAGAGGGTCGATGTTTATTGACCGAAATATAGTGTGATTTATTCATATTTCCTGTGTTTCTTTTATGGGCCTTTTTGAAAAAACATGTTAAACTGTTCGATTACAGTTATAAATAAGACATATATATATATATATATATATATATATATATATATATATATATATATATATATATATATCACATATATAATTTTATTTATCTCCAAATGATCCAGTATGTTTATTATGTACATTCGATTTCTTTATTCCTTTTTAATTCCTCCTCGATCTTAAACGAAGTTATGTTGCAAATGCATTCAGCGACTGCATCAGCACTATGTCCATGTATGCGTTATTTGCAATTATTGCGTACATTTTTTTCCCTCTTTAATTGCATAGCGCTTTCTTTGCTATCTGACTTGATAATTTGTTTTATTAATTCAACAAAAGACTTTTATCTTCAGAGCAAATATCGTCTCTCGATCTTCAAGCTACGAATGGCTATCATTAAAATCAACCGGCTCATTCTTTGAGGTTACTCAAGTCTCCCGTTCATTTCGTCCCATTTATTTCGCAAGATGCGAATATCAAATGCCCTTGTGTTCCTTTCCACCATTGCCAAGAGTAACTCGACACTCCTTTCGTCCAGTTATTGACTTGGTTGATATGCGTTTTTCCTCTCCTCGTCAAACGTGAATCAAGTCTGGCTAAAGCTTAAAATGTAGCTGGGTCCTTGAAGAGGTAAAAATGATACCAACGCCATCCTTCTTGAAGGATCAAAGTTACCTGTTTCCGACGATAACTAAAGGCCCGGGAACGAAAAAAGGTAGATAAGGAATTATAAATTTCAGGAATGAAGTAACCCGAGGGACGACCATGCGGTTGTTTCAAGTGTTCTACATTAAATATAAGAGAAGTAAAGAATACAGGGTCAGAATGAACAACAATTATCAGCACAATTAAACAAACCAATTCAAAAACATAAAGGAACAACTATTAACTCATTTTCTAATAGAAGCTGTAATCACAGTTACATTCAAGACATTAATAATAATAAAATGGCCCGATTCACTCGAAAAAATACTCTAGAGAAAATGCTCCTTTTTGTACCAGGTTCCCAGTTGTTATCAGTACCTTCTAACAGGAAACGTCCTTTCTTTACTCTGTGGACCTGTTTCAAGTTTTCCATCGATCTGAATTCTGCAGGGGAAAAAAAATCGTATCAGTTTCTTCACCACAACACACGCCCTTTTCTACTCTCATTTCCGGCCCTTGCTTCCTTCCACAAAGTTACACATTTGCCTAACAGGGGCGCTGGCGACACTTTTACTCTTAAACTGCACCATAAACAAACGAACTTTTCCTCACCAGACCGTGTAAAGAAGAGAATGGAACACCCTTACGAGGATCGTTGAGGGGGATTCGATGCCTTCCACAAACAACGGTGCGGCGTTTATAGTGATAGGGAAATGATAAAAACAGTGCTTTATACTGTTTCTTTCTCTCTTTTTCTCACTCTACTACATATGTGCAAAGAATATTTGAAACTCTTGTATGCATTCGGAAACAGAATATATAATTATGTACACAGATAGAAACAAAATATAAAGGATGTCAATAAGAACTAAACAACTAAGATTGAAAATAATCTTTCTTGGTCTGAAATAAAAAAAAAGGAAGGTGAGATTCTGTTTTTAGGATAAAAGATGATACTCTTAATTCAATAAAGATAACAAAACTCTGGAATAATTAAGCAGATATAAAAAATCTCAGCCTACGAATTGTGAGCTAAGTGCGCACCATTCAGCCACGTGCCCACATAGGAAGTGAAAAGTGCCAAAACACGTTTATGGGCAACAAATGCCCATTCAAAAGGAAAACCATAATCTATAATAGCAAAATTACAATTAATTTTAATCAAAATAGAAGCTAATTGCGTAGTTTCCTACACTAAGTCAAAATTATTAATCCTGATAACAAAAGCACCGAGACCCGAAGGCACAATGAACGAAAATACATAATAGCGTCTGCAATTCAGCAAAGAAAGGCTCCTACTCCGCCCAACCTTCTCATCAGAATTCATCCCATCTATTGACTCCTTGAACCCATAAAACCAAAAAGCAGCAAACCTCGCACAAAAAGGAAAACAGTAAAGCCAGGAAGACAAGGAGGGAGCACCGAAGAAGAAAGGGAGGGGCGTCTACGAGGAATAAGGTAAAAAGTAAATATACACCAAAAGTGTTTAATGGGAGTACAACATGCTTACATCTCGACCCCAAAAATCCAGACGGACAGTTATGACTCGACCTCGATCAGATAAACCATCTCCCAATTTGAGCAGACACAATTAATCCGTGATTAATGATAAAGCCAACAAAAGGTCAGCCCTGTGACCTAACACGAAAACCCAAGATGGTAGAAAAAGAAAAAAAAAAGTTGTCTGAAATGGGAGCTTTTGTGTCCACCAAGATTGCCCAACATCAACCAGACACAATTTGTTAAGAGATAACAACTCACCGCCCAGACTTGGCATCAACTCCTTCGGTTCAGGTGGTCCCGTTATCTTATCTCAAAAGGCAAAATCCCTAAAAAAAAATTCCTTTCAACCTTGTCACCACCAGGTCACTTTGATACTTTGATACCGTCTGATATTAATAGACATGAATCTGAATTACATCTGTACTGACAAGTTTATAGGTTTAAAATCTAAGACAGAAAAGATGCACAATTTTATATATATATATATATATATATATATATATATATATATATATATATATATATATATATATATATATATATATATATATAAGGCTATAAAATTTGGAAAAGTGTACGAAAACTAAGTTGAGAAGAAGAGTTAAGTGGAAATTGCATTAACAAAAAATAATTGCAATGGAAACAAGAATAAGATTAAATACATAAATCAGAGAGAGAGAGAGAGAGAGAGAGAGAGAGAGAGAGAGAGAGAGAGAGAGAGTTAAATTAAAGCCTTAGGCGGCTCAATCAGGAGCAGGAATAACAGGTGGAGAGAGAGAGAGAGAGAGAGAGAGAGAGAGAGAGTGATGGTGTAGATACTGATGAATATACTGCGGAGGGGCAGAAGGGGTGCACCAAATGGGGAAAGAGGGGTGGAAGGGGAGGGGGGTCAGAATGAGTAAAGGTGAACATGTCATTATTTGCCTTTTATGATCCAGATAGCGATGCAAAGGGGAGGGCAGGGGGTAAGGAAGGATAGTACATGTAGGTCCTGTGGAGGGAGGGGAAGGCTTACTCCCGTGGTCACGACAGCCCTCCGGCGGGGAGGGAGGGTGCGAAGGAAGGAAGGGCTGGAAGGGGAGGAGCAGGAGAGTCCGCCGGAGATAAAAAACGAGGGCAAGAAGGAACCAGAAGCAAAAGTACCACATGTGGAGTAATTGGAGAAAAAGAATCAAGTCTTCTTTTTTTTATAAATCGAAGACTTGATTTCATCAGACAAGATCAAGGGATTATGAGACACAGGGTAAAAAATATAGCCGCCGAACTCTCAGTAAAAATCTGTCTCAAGGTGATGGAATTAGGAGATGAAATTGAAGGAAGAGGAAATGGCAAACATCAGAGAGAGGTAAAAATAAGGATAAAAAATCAGAAATGAAAGGAAAAGGAAAACTTTTATAAACAAGCACAATAAAAAAAAAGACTTCAGAGTTTCTTGGAAAATGAACATCAAGAAGGAAAAGCATAGGATTATACTAGCTGAACTCGAGACGGATATTGTTTATGAGATCGGCACTGTCCCTCGTTGATGTCGCTCACTATCACGAAGCGCAGTTCACTGTAATGTCGCCACATTTAACATCACATTTAAGAATGCTATATGATAGCCGTGTCTTTTCAAATGCACATATTACAATGGAATTTGGTAGGAACAGAGAAACTAGGTTTCCCATCAATCCCAGAAATTTTCACTTGGATATGTAAGCTATTCTAGGAATAATTTACTCCACCACCAAAAATAACTATTCAACCCAAACCGAAATAAACGTTTGTTGTGGCTTTTCTATGTCAGATATCAACATGAAAATTTGTTTGGACAAAGTAAATATCCATCCCGTAAATCCCTGAAAATTTCATTTAGATATGTGAAGTATTCTACGAGTAATATACGGCGCCGCCGAAAATCGGCCTCCCGCGGATCTCAAAAAATCACTTCTGTGACTTTTCTATGGCAAGTATCAATATGAAAACTGATATGAAAGTAGTTCACATAACACACATCAAACCCTGTGAAAATGATTTGGATATCCGTAAAACTCTAGGAGTAGTTTGCTCCTCCTCACTGATTTTTTTAGCTAAAAGTCGTCATATACAAACAAATAAGAGGCGCACGGCATGCCTATAGCAGGTATGAATATGCAAATTGGCAGAAACAAAGCTTATATATTTCTAAATATCCCTTAAAATTTCCCTTGAATATATTTATTGTTATAGGAGTTATTGACTCCGCCGCGAAAATATCAGCTGCTTCACCCCCCCCCCCACCCCCCCACCCCCTTACACCACCACTGCTCCGAAATCTATGGTTAGGGAATAACTGGGCTACGGGTTGCGTGAGATATCTTCAAGAACATTTGGCATTTTATATCAGGTCACTCACTTCGTTCGCGACAAATATAAAAACAGGAGAACAATGTATCAGGCCTTTTGACGTAAAACAAGAAATACGGTATTCAGGACATGTTAAGTAATATTGTATATTCCATATACAATAAAAGCAAACGTAATTTCATTTACAGTGTATGTATATAAATAAATACCTATCTATATGCTGTATATACTGTATACTGTACACACACGCACACCCAGATACTATATATATATATATATATATATATATATATATATATATATATATATATATATATATATGGGTGTGTAAGTGTGTGTGTGTATGTATGTATGTATGTATGTATGTATGTATGTATGTATGTATATGTGTGTGTGTGTGTGTGTGTAGAAATCACGACAGGCGACATGTAACTAACAAAATATGTATCATAAACAAGAGACGAAAATAGGAAAGACTTTGTAGTTAATACATTCGCCTTACAATTGACATCATACAACTCAGAATGAGAATAAAAAAAATAACACTGTATTTATACAGGAAATGGGATCCCTAAGCAGTCAATTGCTTAAAGATCGCCGATAAGCCTGATTTCAAAAAGGAGGATGATACAGGATTGCTGGACAAAAGCTATGTCTTAAATTATGACTGAGTACGGGTAATTAAAAATTAATACACAATAAATTCTTTGGGTAAAGTTATTATCATTAATTACTGTCTCAACCTTAGACAAACTGATTCGATGTGCCGACCAAAGCCAATGGACAGCCAAAACATTATTAACGATATCCCTATAGGCACCTATTTTATGTAGCTTGTCCGAAATCAAATAAAGAAAATTTTTAACGTGGTATACTATATTCCTATTATTGTAATTCTATGGCTACTCTTAAGCAACATGTTCTCAGACTATATTCAAACACAACCCTTATACGTAGTTTTTTATTAATAAGAGGTATGACATTTAAAAAAAACTTTCATGAAAATGTAAACAAAGTATGTTATCCATTGCTTCCCTTCTCCCTAACTGGAAATTATATGCTTTCTTATGTTTATTCGTAAAATTTATTTCTTTTTTTAAATCAAATAGCTGGATTAGTGGTAACTTAGTATGTAACCCAGGGTTACATATTCTTAGTGCCCTGAGGTACACAGAGGAAAATACGGAAGACTTTTCATTTTAGAATGTCCTGAATACAAATGTATATTTGTTAAGTTCTTGGTTGGCTTTCTAAATACGAAAATCTTGGCGTGGCAATCATAACTTCCGAAAAAGGGATTATGTTATTTTCTTCCTTTTCTATAGTAAATTTTATGCAAGGAACTATATGAATTAATAACAGCAATAAAATCA
>NC_090764.1:43017575-43022575 GCF_036898095.1 Palaemon carinicauda
ATATATATATATATATATATATATATATATATATATATATATATAATATATATATATGCTAGTGCACATATGTCTTAATGTTATATTAATAAAAAAAAACTTTTTCTTGGTGCAAACTCATAACAAGAATATGCTTAGGCCCCACGAAGTCTTTTTCCTAAATTTAATTTCTTATTATGAATTATATATCCCAAAGCTTTAGATCAGCTCTTTACTCGAATTGATTTTCATAGTTTCCTCCAATTAAAGGAGCAAAATACTCAAGAAGGTATGAGGCTTTACATCAACAACAAGACAAATTGACGGTGGTGTATGAGAGAATTACTTAATATAATAAATACTAAGAGTGTTAATTCATTCCTTATCAAAAATTCCTGAAATACCGTTCATCATATCTAATTCATAAAAAAACTCTGACAAAAAAAAAAAAAAAAAAAAAAAATACAAAAATCTAAAAAAAAGGAAAATTCTTAGCCTAAAAAAAGGCTATACTATCTTTACAAAGAAAAAGGAATACAAAAATCTTAAAATTACAAAAATCTAAAAAAAAAAAAATTCTTAGCCTAACAAAAGGATATACTATCTTTAGTTCTCTTTGCTTCTCTTCGTAACGAATCTCTTCCTTTGGGGGTTCACCTTCTCATGAAAGTTGAACTTGTGGTCATAAACAAACCAAACCGTACAATGGACAACATGCTAAATTCGAACTGACCACACTTATGACTGTGCTAGTGGGTTAAAAATTCCTTACGGTGCTCGGTCATCACGTTGAGAGAGAGAGAGAGAGAGAGAGAGAGAGAGAGAGAGAGAGAGAGAGAGAGAGAGAGAATCCTGTTAGTAACCCAATAAGACAATGAAAATTCCCCTAAATGGTTCCCACATTCACTTGGAATACCCTGTGTTTACATGATCTCTAACAGGTTGATGGTTTTTGGGGTGAAGTAAAAAGTTACAATTTTAACTTAAAAAGGATAATTATTGGACATCGAGTTGACTGAAAATCTTCATACATACACTTATCTATAAATTAAAGTGGCATCAAATGAATCTGCTATAATGATAATTTCAAAAACAATTCCAATGTTACATAAACGACAATCAAAGTAAAGTTCAAACGAGACATTCACAAAGACTGCCGGCTAAATCCGCAGGGAATCTTTATGCGAGAGAAACCGAATGTCATTAACGTTCATACGAGTTTTCATACGAGTTCCCTGGGAAGAAGAAAGTTTCCGAAGTAGCTCTCGTTGCAGTTGCTCCTGAAGGAAGTTCAGACTCTAATTAAACCTCTGTGGGTTAAGAGGCAACAGAACTCATTGCCGGAATTACTCAAAACAAATAAAAACAACCCGGGGGTTCACATAAATCAAGCGCATGTTCTCACGATTTTTCGAATGAAAGAGAAGGAAAACAAGGTTGGGCAAATTACGAAACATTCATCTCTCTGAAGAGGAAACGTCAAGCAAAAGAAATGCTACCGTTGGGAAACAGTGAGCAGTATATTACTAGGAACTTGAATGTTTCCGAATATGGAGTTTAGAAGACTTCTGTATAATGCTCATTGTTGTATGATGATAATGATGATGATGATAACAACAACAACAACAATAACAACAACAATAATAATAATAACAATAATAATAACGTTTTTGAAAGAATGAAGCAAATTGCTTAATTGCTCACATATATATTCATGAGCATTTAGTCTAATTAAATATAAATCCATCAAGGTTTGCATAATTTTAGGCAATTTTGTAAGCTTTTACCCTTGAAATATGATACTAACTAAAATATATGAAACGGATATCTCCTGAGGTACTTGGACTGAAATTAAACTCGATTTAATAAAACAAAAATAATGCAAATGCAGTCGAATTCATTTCTATTGTTTCTGCATTAACATATGTGGTGTTTTGGAGCATTAATAATAATAATAATAATAATAATAATAATAATAATAATAATAATAATAACAATTATTATTATTAACAATAATATCCAATATTCGCGTGTTAGCTACTCTTCATTTGAGATATCAACGTTACATATTAACTATAATAAAAAATGAAATGGTGCCCATTATAAGCAATGACACAGTAATTCTGGGAACAGAATGAAGTGATAACATCATAAGCAATAACTGCAGTTCTCCAAAATGTAAGTCGGGTTTTATAACATAATATCAAAATAACAGAATAAAACACAAATTTCTTATTTATTTACTGATGAAATTTAATGAAATGTAAATTTATACCAGGTTGTGACAAACATACCGACATATCTACATTTGTTGGGTGGAGGGGGAGAGAGAGAGAGAGAGAGAGAGAGAGAGAGAGAGAGAGAGAGAGAGAGAGAGCGCGCCTGCAGTTACATACCATGATGAGAATGCGTTCTAGATAGACAATTCAATCAACTACAAGAGTTACAGTATAAAAATAGGTATCTACTACTCTAATCACGATGATATTAGCTAAGATAACTGCTATCTAATACAGGTACTAGTTTCATATACAGAAGAAAAAAAAAAAAGAAAAAAAAAACAACGCTTGTTTCCAAATCCCAATGGCACTAACGTTAGCAGAATATTAATATATGAAAATTGAGCTACTACTGCCAAGTTTGTCGCCGAAAAAATTATGAAATGTCTATATATATATATATATATATATATATATATATATATATATATATATATATATATATATATATATATATATATACACATATACATATATAATGTGTGTGTACAAATTATAAAATCAAATCTGAAACTAAGACTCTTACAATACCACATGAATGCTTCATATGACTCACTGAAAATGATGCCCACCAACTTGAGAGCAAAATGTGTCCCTCACAATGAACCTTTGCTAAATGCTCACCTTCGTGCGAGCCCCGAGGCGAACCTTTTCCGTTCTCCTTCCCTGGTAGGCCCCTAATGCCAAAGGGGGCCAAGGGGTCAAAGTAGACCTCCCCGGTCTATGCTTGTAACAGGACGTATTTGTGGTCAGATGTTGTCCCCAGGCCTGGGAATGGTAATAAAGGTAATTCAGAACAATAAATGTTATGGTAATGAGCAACCAATGACAGGTGGTCTCCCCGCAACCATTTCCAACCACTAAGCAAATTATGTCAGTTACTGAGTACGTAACCCCATCTCAAACATACTGCGAATGGGAATACTCAATCTGTAACGTCTTATTACTTCATCGAAAGCTGGTTAGAATGTTTCCTTACTATGGAATACAGATTAACTAGCACAGTGGTAACGTGTTCGCCTAGCATTTGCATGGCAGCAGATCGATCCCAACCCAGAACTGTGAGTTTAAGCTGTTTACTGGGGAGGCCACTATTGTGATTAGGCACCTCAGTTGAGGGTTGAGCTTGCCCGGCTGACGTTCTGGTGAACATCTATTCTAATGATACTGGAACTGAAACCTCACACCTGTACCTTTAATCATATTCTCACAAACCCCTAAAAATGAAGCGGAGCTCCACAAGGAATAGCTGGGCTCCACAGGGCACTAGAAGAGTTGGAAGGTTCAGGCCTACATGGGTGAGGACTATGAAAAGTGAAGTAAGAGATGATGAATGAAGAAGTATTATACTAAACACTCAAGATAGAGACGACCAGTGAAATCTAACCGAGGCCCTTTGCGGAGGAAATGATGATGATGATGACTTCCCCATAAGGAAGCATTTGTCACTCTAATTAACATACCGATTCCGTTCAAAGCACGCCAGGAAGTCACTCATGATATAAAGGATCCCAAAACCCCTGAAAAACTCTAGAAAAACCTCCAGATGCATTGATCCACTCCGGTGATTTTCCAAAGAAAACGCTACAAGAGACGGTACAAGTAAAGAACAAGAAAATTAGGATGGAACGAGCGTACAATGACTATGATTCTGAATACCAGGGTGTGTCCAAACTCGTGTGCCTCGGTGTAGGGAAACGGTTACCAGATCGTGGGAATGATTTGGAGCGACACACCTGCCAATTTAAGATACATCCTTTACGTGTGGTGGTGGTGGACCTTTTCATTGCCGCATACGCAATTCGAGTGGCCAGTGCCAGGATGACCCCACCACGAAATATGTTCGAGGCTCTAAAAAAAATCATTAACCCTCTCTCTCTCTCTCTCTCTCTCTCTCTCTCTCTCTCTCTCTCTCTCTCTCTCTCTCTCTCTCTCTCTCTCTCACGGCAATTCTATTAAAACTGATTAATATGCACAATAATATTTGCAGTGGTTTCTACATTAAGTACATGGATAAAATTTACTAAGCATAATCTAAAATCCCAACTTTCTAAAGATTATTTTTTTTTCTATTTCTCTGCGTATGAAAAGATGAGGTACAAGATAAGTTTCAGAAGGGCCATATTTCCTCCGACCGCCCCACCCTTTTTTTTTCCCCGGTCGGGAGAGAGAAGTTAATCTATCTTTTTACAACCCAAGCACGCACTCTCACCCTTCAGGCAAGACCTTCCAAGCATGAGGACCACATACCCTTATTGTGACCTGTTCCTCTCCCTGACAGGTCGAAAGCATCCATTTTCCTAACATGATGTTGAATTCTTTTGGGGGAGAATTCAGTTTCTTAACCTTTGCAGGTTCTCCTGCCACTGCAAACCTTCTCTTCAGCCACTACTTTTTCCTATTTCGTTTGTCTACAGTTTTCGCTGTTGTTGTTTAAGTGTCATTCTAATCTCCATTTCAGTGAATCAGAAGCTGTAAAACTGTAAGTTATGCATTTCCATTATTTGCTTCTCTTATGGTTTTCTTCCAAAAGTTTAGCATTCCCTAAGCATATCGGGGGTAATTAAAGTGATTCCTATGCTCAAATTAAAGAATAAACGTATTTATTTTTCTAACCAAGACCTTTCTGATTTGGAAAGCAAGCGGATGCAATATCTATACTAGCGGTACTTGAATAGAATGTTTTTAACTTCAATTGTAAATTCTAACTAACATAAAAACACAAGATTTAAAAACCGTTCT